>NW_028278559.1:0-187033 GCF_059751315.1 Micrasema longulum | reverse complement strand
TTGCGTACTTACATTAAAAAGTATTTGTACAAAATCCCTAAGATTACAATGTCCGTATAGTTCCAATTTTATTTTTTGTTGCATCTATCTATGTAGGTAAACCCGTACCAAGATAGATGCAAGTTGTACATTATGGTGAGGTAACGGTAGGGTATTGCACCCGCAGGCAGCTCAGCAAGAAGCGACTGCAAGGCGATCCACGGTCACTCACCTAAATATAGAATGGACATTGGCTATTTAGATACAATAAATTCAGTTTTGCTACCATTCGTGTCTGCAATACGATCATGAGGATAATAAAATGAAATTATTAGAGTTAACAAATAAACCATCACGCCGTTTCCCCTTAGGGGTAGGCAGAGAGGATAGAACGCCACATCACACTGTCTTTACAAACAGACCTCGCTTCTTCTACATTCATACATCTTCTTATGTACATACACCAATTATTCCTACTCTTGACATGTCCATCTTCAAATATTTGATGTACTTGATCGTGCCATGTTTTTCTCGGTCTTCCTCGTTTTCTACATCCATCAACATTCGCGTCGTAGATTCTTTTAGACGTCCTTTCGCTGTCTATTCACTCAACTATACCTTACTTAGAAGCCATGAAATCGCGATATTTTTAAATTTATTTTTGATGCGCTAACTTTGTGGAACATATGAAATGAAATAACCTTTTTTTTAAAACACTTTATTTTTTGTAATTTAATTTTTAATATAATAATTATAATAAATAAAGTGGTACATAAACCACCAACAACCAACTAGTTTCGGCAAATCATTATTTGCTTTCTTCGGGTTAATTACAAATATTTTTTTTTTTATTTACTCAATAAAATAAATTTACTAAACATTTTATTTCTAGTGGGAATATATTTTTTTGTCAGGTTCTTAAAATTAAACTTAATTAAAAATGATGAAAACATTGAGAATCAAAACAAAAATTTGAAGTTTAGAATTAAAAAAGTTCAAAAATCTTTTAATATTTATAAATGTGTATCTTGAAAATTAGCCTAATTATTATATTTGATTTTTTTAAACATTCCAATGCTGTATGTAATTAACCCTAAATAAGGTATAGTATTTTGACTAAACTTGTTGGTTATTATTATTTTTTAAATGAAGTGGTATACAAAATGCCCTTAATATTATATATAATATCCCCACAGCACTTTTGCTGATTGGGAATATTTCGTACAAATAAAATATGTATTGTAATGTAATATGTAAAGTTTAAAAACCTTGTATTTTGTCAAAAATAAATAAATGCATAAAAAAGAAAGTTATTTCATTTTAATATATTGAAAATCGCGAATCACAAATTTGAAAAAAATTTACTCGTTTATTGACAAAAAAGAAACATTGCATTTTTGTACGAGTGAAGCCGATAGGAAAACCCAGTCTTTAAAATGGTTTCGGGCATGTGGAGGAAGCACTTTCACTGTTGTTGTTTATTTTAATCATGCTTGTTTATAAAAAATGTAATTTTTTTGTTACTACATGCACTGTATTTTCCATAAAAAAAATATAATTAATAAAAAAACATTATTTACCACTAATGCATTTTTAATGTGTTTTACAAACTACACAAGCCCAGTTATGAATTAATTCATTCAAGCTTATATTCCCATTACAAGTGCATTAGATGCAAACGAGTGTTTTTCCCGGAATTTAATGCATGCTAATATTCATTGTGTTTATATTTATGAATTAAGCCTTACAAATATTTGGCTTGCCGTACGCTTACCTGCACGTTCCCGCCATTATTAAGAATGAATGGACACAAACCCAAGGATTGTGTTTTCCCAAAATATATCATTACCCATTTCCCCCAACCTTGCTATTATTATCGATTGACCAATCCCCCACGTAACAAGAGTACCAACATAAAAATATATGAGTATGAAATATAAAACTAAATTTAAATACCAAAAACATTATATTTTACTGGCGCTTTTGAGTTTGATGTAATTTATTAAGATTTCAGAATAGTTTTTGATTCTTACATATTTAAAAAAATAATCAGGTAAGCTTCTATTTTAGAGGCTTATCAGCAGGTTAAAATGAGATGATTTAAAGGAATTTATAAAAAATCCACCCAGACCAATTGAGAAAAAATCTTTTTTGGATTTTATTCTTTGAAACTGGCGGGAATCGAACTCGCAACGCCAGTTTCTTAGTTGGCCGTTCAATTAACTATGCCACGGTGCCTGCCGTAAATAAATACGAAATAGGTCAACTGAATGGCAGAATAAAAATCGTTATGTCACATCGTGGTACACCAAATACAGCGTATTTTGATCATCAACATACCATGTCCGCGCCCTTGTTGGAGCATATGGTGTTCACGAAGATCCTCCGAGCATCTCTGTCAGATGCCAGCTCCTGTGCGTCCTTCCAAGTCAGGTTAGCGTCCCGTTGTTTTGGCACGAACTGCAGACAAACAGTCAAAGTGGACGTCCAGGACGTCGATAACCTGATGCCTTGCAAAGTAGCTCAGGAGGCATCGTATTGTAAGCATTTATTTGTACGGCGATGTTTCTGAAAAATGTATAAAAAAAAAAATACTTTGTATGACGTCACGAGTTCTCTAAATTAACCAATGAGTGTTGTGATAGATTTCCAGTTTACAGGAAGCCAATTCGCCCATTAGCTGAACCAGCTATAGAGAACTTACGACGTCACAGGTGGAGTAATTTTAAAATAACAAAACTTTAAAAAGTAATAGCGCTGATAAAACGATACATTTTTTAAAATTAGCTTAGTTTTATGATTATTTGAAAAATAAAACAATTTAACTTCCTTATTGAATTATTTTTCTCTAGCGATTTTCTCAAATGAATAACAAGGAATATGAAATGGTTTATTCCATAAATATAACGTTCAATTACAAGTGTATTTTACATTTGACATATTTTAAAGTTTATTTGTTGAATAATACATGTAAAATCACGAACATAAAAGATGAATATTATAATCTCCAATCGTTATAATATGCCATTTACACAGAATCTTAAATATTGTTTTCTGGACATTTCCTTTAATTTGATTCCCGTGGTTTATCCTTTAAAGAACAGAATGGTAGTCTAATCTTTTATCGATTATGTTAATGTTGACTTTGTATATTTTTCCCAAAATTCTGTGTTTTTTTCAGTAAATTTTGTGAAAATAATTATTTTACAAAGAATTTTTGCCTTGGAGCTTCAATATATTAATAGAGTAGCTTCAATATATTCATATAGTTAAAGCTGTAAGTATTTGTTTAACATAGAATATTTAAAGTTTTAAAAATAATAATTAAACCTTTTTTTAATCTTTTTTTTCAACAGGCCAGGAGGCCCAATTACTGTAGTGAACTACTACTCAGGCTTAAGGAAAGTCACATTCAATTTTATGTTCTCACCGTCAATCGAACCTGGAACTTTCCGCGCGTGATTCAAACGTCTTAACAACTACGCTACAAAGGCCACTATTTAAATGATATAGTAAGTTTGTTTGAATTTTCTCGTTTTGATAAAAAAAATAGTATGCTGCCAGTAGTTAATGTGTGGTTCAGTAATTGTGGTGTAAAGATTTTTTTATGGCCTTCTAATTCTTCACAAAAAAAAATTGCGATATTTTTTCTCACCATATTAATATTTTGATAAAATTAAAAGTTATTATATTATTAAAATAATTATTTATCTTAATTATAGTAATAAATTTATTCTAAAAAAAAACTAGCAGATTCAATTTAGTACGTATCTCTCCACATACTTTGGACGTAATTAAAATATTAATAATTTACTATTTAATTATCAATTGGTGAAAAACCTTTTTGTTTATAATAATGTTGTGCAAAATATTATGAAAATTTATATGATTCAAAGTAATTTCGACATTAGTAAGTAAAATATTTATAAAACTTAATTAACATGTAATTGTTATTTTGCATAAAAATGTCTGCATTAAAACAGGTTGTACCTAGTTATTCAGACTAGACATAAATTTAGAGAAATCTATTACATGTAGTAGATAAAGTATTTTTTTTATTATTGATAAATTGTGATTATTATTATTAACATTCAAACGTTATTTTTATTAATTTCAAAATAGAAACTCTAAACGAAAGTTTATTTTAAGTCCCGCGGTAGAAAAAAATATATCTTGTAAAAGAAAATATACTGTATTTTTTTCTGAATACCGAATAAAAGATAGGAAAATAAAACAACAATAAAGAATAAAGATTTATCAAAAGAAATACACCTAAAGGTAAGTTGTAAATAGTTTTACGTTTAATCCAAGATTAGTTAGATAAAAAAATCATCTAAATTAACCTCATTTTAACTAATAAATATTTTTGGTTAATATAATAAGTGATTATAAAATGACAAACTTGCATTTTTTTCGAAAATAGCTTTAAGACTTATAAAACAGGTACATAATTCTCTGTTTTCAACATAATACGAGTATCTAAAGCTTGGTTAAACCCCAGGAACGTGACATAACAGCGCTACCGTACGGATTATTAGGTAGGAATTTCCTTGGCAATCATAATAGGTGCACATAATTTATTAAACCAAAGCCAATCAACTTCGTTTTGGAAACCAAACCAAACTAAATATAAATAATTCCAAAAATATTTAAAATTATATATTATAGTAAAATAATTCAAAACACATAAGATGAAGAACGAAAAACAGTTAAAAAAGTAATAGTTCTTTAAAAAAAAATTTTTTTTTAAACAGTATGAATATTTACCATAGTACCTTGTAGTTTTGTTATTTTAATAAATTGTTTATTATTAGAACTAGAACCATTCAAAAACCCTTAAAAGCGTCCATTTTTATCTACTGTCTACAGACGTACTCGTACAATATACAAATATAATAACTGTTTTTGAAAAACGCAAAAGGTACCGACACAGAAAATTTCTTCCTGATACTCCTAAAAAAATTCAAATCGGTTTAGTTTTGAAGTCCGGAAAACGGGACAACGAAACCAAAGAAATATTGCAGCGAAAAACAGCTTATTAATTCAATATTTCACATCTACATACATTGTTGGGACGAACCTGGGATTTCAAGCATGGTAGGCAACCACGCTTACCAGTAGATCACGAATCCCTTTTCAGAATTTTTACCAGAGAGTAGCCATCGAATCAAACACACTCATCTAGGGTTTTGGTTTTATCTTACTCACTGAATTCTTGATTTAATCGGGATACGGTAAAAAATATTATTTGGAAACATTTATTTTCTTTTCCATTTACAAATACATTTTTTTAATATTCTGAAATTAAGTCGTTAAAATACACGACAAAAATATTTGCATTGTGCCAATTTTCGTTCTATAAATGCATTTTTACATGAAACATAACCATTTTGTTTTTTTTTATAATACCATTAATTATTGAAATGAAAAATTAAAAAAATATAAATATATACATGATAGAATAATCAATAAAAATATCAAATTAATACAACAGAAGTTACATTTTATTATAAAATGATCGAACAATGATTCATACGTTCAATTACAAGCACAATATTTAAAAATATATTTTGCTTGATCTGTATGGCTGTTTTTCGGTGCCTAAATTTTATTTCTTTATGATTTTTTTTTTAACATATTATTATATGTATATTTACTACTTCGTTTTATTAGTTTTAACGTGTGTACCCCAGCATCATAAGTCAACAAAACTACTAGCGCTGCTAGATTTAATTGTTGTTAAATTTTTTTTTTCATAAAATAATTAAATGGTTAACTCAGATAGAAAATAAAATAAAATTAAACCAAAAACTCCATTCGCATGAAACTAGAAATAAAAAGGGTAAGATTGCCGATGAGGGCAAAAACGGAGTCTCAAAACCCATTGTACTAGAGAATAAAACTATACTATTAATTTCCTGAAGAAACAAAAGAAATGGGAAGCTTTTAAATATTTAAAATCATTTAAAAATAAATTATTCTTGATATTTTTTAACATTAATTGTATTGATCTTCATTATTAATTATTTTTTTCTAATTCTAAGATTCTTTTAATATAACTGATGGGAAAAATGAACTTTTGTTCTCTCCACTGCAATATATAATATATGTATATACCCATATATTTTTTACTAATATGGAAGATGGTTTTTGATATGTTTTATTTTCTTATTCTTCTTAATTCGTTTATATTTTTTGCTATTTTTGTGTAAAAAACATGTTTGTCTTTATGTGTATAAATGTTAAACGCGTAAAAGCCTACAAGGCGTTTAAATAAATAAATGTTACTAAAAGCTTAAGATGTTATAAACTTGCTGAATAAAGCATAAATATATATTTTTCTTCACGTAAGGTTATATACAACTGATTTATCTAATAGAGTGGCAATATTTTTTTTAGTAAATATGTTTAATGCTATCAACTTCGATTACATTAAAATATTTCAATATCCTTAAGATAAAATATTGAATGTTTTATGTAAGTATTTGGCGTTTAGACATAAAATTTCACTAACTTTATTTGTATCTCTAGAGCCATTTCTCGCATAGTAATATATTGGATCGGTCTAGTCTTACAACATGAATTAATCATTCACAGTTCTTATGTAACAAATAAAATTAACATATTCAAGTGGCAGGGATTTCACTTACACTCTCCGGGGAACCCAAGATGAGTTTTCCTCATATTTTGGATTGCTGCCAGGCCGGACCGTGTACAGTGGGCGGATAAAAGACTAGCAACCCTTATTTCATTATTCTTATTTACGCCTTTCAACAGCATCCCTAGAGGAAAACTGCACGATCATACTCTTCCACAATCTACATTTTGTCTGATTTTATCTCCCATCCGTCGGACGAAATTTCTATGTAGCCTACCGTGTGCCGTCACCAGATAAGCAGATTTTATTTTTATAATTCATGCATAGTTCGAGTTGAATTATTGCAAATAAACCATTTTGATAATCAATTTTATACCTGATGTTGTATGTATTTAGGTATTAGGTATTGTATTTGATTTTTCTAGGTGCATTTATTTTTCATTTGAATAAAATTTAATGTTCCTAATTGTATATACATTTTATTAGTTAATATTATAAAAAAACTGGTATCCTGTAATTGAAACATTTTGTGTTTTACTAAATGCTTTCACATTATTAACACTGTAGTTAAATATTTTTTTAGATATAATATCACTTATTTTATTATAAAAAGCTTAATTAGTACCAATGTACTGATTAGGCAGAACCGTGGAAACTATACACGCCTGTGGGTAGTTATTAATTCCAGATGTATGCGGTATAAAGTTCGTGGAAACTTTGGTATAAATGAAAATATACAGAGTCATTTGTCAAGGGAAGCGGACCTTTTATTACAGTTCCGTGTATGAAATACGAAAGCGCCAAAGTTTTGTGTAATCTTTTTTTTTTAATGAGGCTGATTAATTTTGTTCTAAAAATAGCTTTATGGAAATAAGCCTGCGGAGAATTCGCTAAATATCTTCCACGGAACTATTGTCACGAAGAAGAATAATGTAAGCGGCGTGGGACGATTCGGAGCAACTTTCCACACAAGTAGAAGGGTGAATTTGTGAATGAATCTAGCCCCGGAGGAAAGGGAGCTCCGCCGCCCACCCCCGTCGTCCTTTCTCCCTCGCTCTTGCGTCATCCGTCGCTCGTTAATATTTACGGAATATTTCCGCGGCCCACACAACCTGTAGATGGATGTGTGGATCAATACTTCTTCCCGACGAGCGCCAATCGCGAAATAGAAGAAGAGTTTTCTAGCCAATGGCGAGGCAGAAAAGCGGGCGGGACGCGCGCACGGCGTTTCATTCAGATCGAGTGGGCGGCCGAGGCTCTGCGGGAGGGTAGCCCCTATAAATACAGGGCACAGCACGCCAGGCGGCATTCTACCTACGACAGTCTAACAGTGAGGTTCGATACTATCCCGCAAACGAGGCCTAAGTGAAAAAAATTGTGTAATAAAAAAAAAACTTTTCTACAAATTTTAGCCATTAAAAACAATCAGTGAATGAAATATTACTTGTAATTGTTTTGTGAGTGTAATAAGGATTAAAGCAACAACGGTAAGTAATTTTAATCATTTCTATATAATTTTACAAGATTCTTGCGTTTTTGATCGAGATGCTCTCGAAGTCGGCACCAGAGAACGCCGTATTTATAGGATGCCACCCTCACTACTCGGCCACCTGTTGCAGTGGCGCCAGAGAGGTCTAGGCTTTTTATACTTGCGCTATTGATCGTCCAAAAATAGAATCCCGATTCCAGGCGCGGCCTAGTTCCATTCATGTGTAAATGTTTCTCCAACACTCAACCTGATTTTATATTTTGTGTCCCATACGAAAAATTATATTTTATGCACAAAAAATATATCAGCGAACGATCCCCCATTAATGCATAACTATAATATTTTAATTAAAAACGAACTTACGTATGTATTTATGATTAACATGCCTATCAGTTATATATACTTAAAATATGAATATTCGTTTTTTCGCTTTTATTTATAATTTTCACCAGTGACCGGGCTTCGACGTGACCGAAATCGTCGATTGATAGGAGGCATTTTTAAAAATTATATATAATTGATTTAGTCTCCCACCAGTCTGACGATGTCAATCGCGACAAAACCCGTTTACTGGTGGAAATAATAAATTACAGTGATAAAAAAAGGATTTTTATTATTATAATTCAAATGCAGTTCCACCAAAAGATGTCAGTAGAGAAACTCAATCCAGTATGTTAGTTAATATGACTTAGGGATTTATGATTTAATGAGAACGGCATTAAACTATTATTTTAGTATTCAATAGGCACCCTTACAAATTTATGTTTTTCATTAATTATTCTTTCGATAAAAATCACAGTTATCACACAAAATCAATGTTATAAATATATGTATTTTTTAAATACGTATATTTATCGTTATTACATTAGGTACAGGTACCTGTTGAAATCAGGTAACGCATATTGAACTATCTACATATGTTTATATATTTTCTAATACATAAATGCTATTAAGAAATAAAAAGTAGTATAATTAACATTTTATTTTATAAAATAATTTTAAATGTAAATGTTATTTGTCAACAGATGTTGGCCTTTTGGTTGACAACTTCAGTACTAGGGGGGCTCTTGTGCGCTCCCGGGCTGAGCCTGCCCGTGTACGGAACCACCCGCTACGACCGACCAGTCCCCGAGCCGCTGTACTACCGCGCCGCCAGGCCCTACCCCTACACGGACAGCTATGCGGATGACGTGTACTACCCGCCCGTGCCCGTGGTGCACTATCCCTACTACCCCGTCAGCAGCCCCTACTCCGAGGCAGATATGTACCACGCGGTGTATCCCTACTACTACACACCCTACGGATACTACGGCAACGAGGAAACCTTCAGCCCGGAGGAGGACCAGCCTCGCACTGGAGCTCGGGCGGACTCTCTTCCCGTAGGCCAGGAGACCTGGTTTGAAGGAGATTCCAACTGGAGAAGCGATTACGACGACGTGAATGCCGCTTTTCTCCAGAACCTCATCATGTCCCAGATGTACGCCGAGGCTCTAGACAAAAATGACGAGACTGCCGAAAAACCCGGGCGAGATTTGTCGAGGGATAGTAACGAGTACGAAGAACGTCGAGCTTCAGAATTCTACGGAGATAGAAACACCAGAGATTTCGAAGACGAAGATGTCAGAGAACTGAAAGCGCTCGCCGGAAAACCATTGTATCATGTACCGAAAACGAATGTGTTCTCAGCGCCGAGTAACGAAGATCAAGCGCGCCGCTCTGCGCCATCTTGGCATCGAGACATCTCTACTCCGAAAACGACAAGACGCGATGACGACCTTCACGCTTCCGATGACTATCAAAATGACGAAGGGTGGATCAACTGGGGTAGCAAGAGAAGTCCTAAGATATCAAAAGTGGAAACAATCAAGCGAATAATGACCCCTAAGCCGATTTCTTTGATGTCTACGACAACTGCCGCTCCCGCTGTTAAAGGAGGAGCTGGAGGTCAAAAGGAAGAGGTTCTTCTGAGGCCGGCGTCTCCCGCCCGCCACCCCTTCCCCGAGCCCGTGTTGCAGCTCTTGGCAGCCAACTCACCTTCCCACGCCAAGAGGATCCCCTCGGGATACGACACCATCAAGCGGCTACTTAGCATGGAGGAGTCCTTCAAACCTGTAAGTTTATATTCATTGATTCTCGAAACATATATTTTATTAATATAGTTTATGAAGCCGCCTCTGTCCCGAAATACATGAATTGATGAAACCCCATTCAAGTGTACCGGCACCGGGGGTTGTGGTAGTGTTCAGATTCCACCTTACGCCTTCGTTCGTCCCATCCCCGGGCGGACTAAAAATAACTCTCCAGCCTTTAGGAGAGTTCCATTGAGCGATACCACCCGCCGCCGCCGCCGCCACCGCGCGCCCACACGCCACACGGCTGGCCGCCCGCGCCCTTACGGACGGACACCTGCAGAACTCAAACTTTCTTCGCTTTTTCTGTATTCGTGGTAATCACGATATAATAAAATAGAAAACAACTGAGATCGCCGAATTTTGAAACTCTCATGCTTGGTATTTAATTCCTTTAAAAAATAAAAAATGAGCTTTCTTTTATTTCAGAACTCCGAGAACAAAGGAAGGATGCAGAAACGATTCATTTCCACGGAAGAAGATTTAGTTGGTGAGTTGAAAGGATTGAAGCGAAGAAGTACGGCGTAAGCAACACTCTTCATCATCTACATCTTTCTGCATTCTACCAAACATGTAAAGGAGAATTGAATCAAACGATACACGATTACGACCTAACGTATAAAAATATCTGAAAATTTTGTACATTTCTTCATTTTTGAGACTGATTGTGTATATTATTGTAAAAAGTACTTAATGTTAATTTATTTGTGTTACGGTTTTTCTATTAATTTTTTGTGATTTACAGACAATTTTCTCAACATTGTTATTTTTCCTTTAATTCGGAATTTTCTTAAATCTCCGTGGTATTATTTGGCTCAGGAAAGTCTTGTTATAGAAAATCAGAGAACGGCTCAATAGAAATTTACGTAATGTAATTATTATTCTTATGTAGCGTAATATTATTATTCCTATATATGGCATTATAGTGATTATACTAAATGCGGACCCCTTCTCAGGCAGCTATAGATGCTCAATGGAGTATGTAAATACGATACTATAACATAAGTTAGGAATACTGTATTTAGTTCGATTTAATGAAAATAAATATCCAATGGAAACGTGTGTACACATCGATTTACAGTTTCCACCCAGTTTAACTCTTACTGACAAAGTAATGTTTTTTTCAATTGTATCTATCATTGTTCTCCTGTATTCTTAATGTCAATATTTATCTAATAATGTATAGGAAACCAAATAGAAAATGCATCTTATTTAAGGGAAAAAAAGATCGATGTCTGCTTTTTGTGCCCATCGCAAACATAGGATAACGCCTAAATTAATTAACATTTGAAATGATGTTACAAAGCGTTTTCAATTAATTGAAAAAAACTTATCAAATTTCAATACTTAACCTTGATCTTATGAATTCTCATTAAAAAAATATTTTCATTCTTTAATTTATTTTTAATTAATAATGTATTGATCGCCATAATAAATGTATACCATAAGATATACTAACTAACGAGCTCATTTAAAATGCATAAAAGTAATGCTTTGTTTTTTATGAAGATCATTGTAACATTTAAACGTCGTTGTACCTAATATTTCCAATACATGCATTCTGCCATTTAACATTGTATTATAAATCTGGAATTTATATGTTAAATCAATTGTTTTCATAATTAAATTCAATCTGATTCATATTTTCATACATTGATTAATAATTTAGTAAATAAGTACCTACTTGTGTACTAACATTTTCGGTGAGCACTATCCATGGGTTGGCAAGGGAAAAAATTTCTATACAAATCATACCTTACCACATGGGAATTGTGTGTCCACTATTCTTACAGATGTTTTCAAATAAGCAGTATTATATTATTAAAATATTGATTCGAGTGTGTATATTGTAATGCTCGAATATTGTGAATGACAATATAGCACCAGATAGATTTATTTTTATAGTAAAATGCACTTTTTTAATCACACTCGCTAATTCTTCAAAGCACACAAAGGAAAAGCTTTTTTTACTGTTACCAGCATTTTTTTATAATAAATTTTATTATTTGACTTAGCTTCTAAGAAAATCTGTATAAAGTTTATTTTTACGAAAGTGCCAACCCTTAGGTAAATGCTCGAATATTCAGAGCTCGTAAAACAATTAATACGAAGAAATTCTTTCTAGAATTTCAGTGATATTACAGCTTTACAAATGTTGCAATTTTCTCTGCCTAAATCACGTCAATTCCGTAGCAAAATCAAACCTACAAGCACATTTAACTTTAATTTCTCGCAACCTACTCGCATCTATGTTTTCTAGCAAAAATGTCGGCACACAGCACACCCAAATCTTTACATATCCCCTCTAATTGTGTAAAAATTTTCAAATTAATATCTACTGAATGTATGTATATACTATTATATATTTTGATAACTGTATTAGAATAGAAAATTGTATTTTTAAATAATATTTCTATTTTGTATTATGCATTTGTGTTTTTTTAAGCAAGATATTAAAACTTCACGTGTAGGTAGAATTACTTAAAATGATGTTTGTCGAAATTTTCTAAAATTTTATTTTATAGTGCAGTATTTACCGTTACGTTTTCAAAAAATAATGATTTTGTTTCATAAAAACCTTTTTAAATCTTCTGTTCTGATTTTTATTGCCGTCTTAATGTGCGATTGCCATCCACTAAATATTACTAAAACTTATTGAATTTTGTAAGACATATTTACTACGTAGATACATTTTCTTTGTATGAAATCATAATATTGACTGATTGTAAAATAAAGTATGGAAATTGAATATATAAAAAAATATTTTATTTCTAAAATCCTAATCCTATCCTGCATGTTCCTCCAACTGCTCCAAAAATAGAAATGAACTCTATTTTCTCAAAATAATTATTCTTTAACAACGTTAATAACAATGAGTATGTCCGAATCGTAAGCAAGCACAAAACTCAACCTCCTAGGGAGTTGGCAATATGGAGAGAATCAATATTGACGGACAATTTCGACAGAGATAGATGAAGACCCTTGAAAGAATTGTGAATTTTACACCGTGTGTAAAGTCATCACTTAAACCAGCCAATGGCAGATCATATGCCTAGATCTCTCTAGTGGTCCCGTGGTAGTATTGTGGACGCACGGATCAAAGGTCCTAGGTTCGAATCTCTCTCTACCACTACTCGACTTCCATTTTCCCGACACAAGGCATTTATGACTTTTAGGAAATGGTCTGAAAATTTAAAGATTTAAGTAAATTATAAAAACTGAAATGCTTTCTGTTTTTGTATATCCTAAGTCATTCAGATAATCAGCGCTATGCAAAATTTTATGGGTTGATTTTTTAAAACCTAATAACAGTGAAAGTACTTCCTCCGCGTACCCAAAAACCATTTAAAATACCGAAAGTTTTCCTCTCGGTTTCGCTTATATAAAAAAACAATGTTTTTTTGACAATAAATTAATTATTTTAAATAAAATTTTCAATTTGAGTATCGCGATTTTAATTTAAAATTATATGGAGGGCAGTTGTCATTCTTCCACATGGCCATAATGCAAAAACACGAATGGTAGAAAAAAACTATGTTTACTTACATCAAATTCAGTTACAAAAGTCTATGCCCATACAGTATTGTTATAAATTTATTCGTTTTATATTATTTTTAATTTCTTAACTCTGACGCCCTTCATACCTGTCACCAAAAGATAAATTCCAAATTCTATTCAAAAACATTAAGGGAATCCTTAAGCCCATCACCCGCCCTCAGCTGTTATAGAGTCCTGGGGGACTCTGTCAGCTGCGCAAAGAGAAAAGTTTTTAGAGATATTACTAAGGAATTCAAACTCTATGCAGATTAAGGAGGGGGGAGAAGGATGTATAGACAGAGGTCAACACGTCGTCCCCACCCCTCAGGATCCCCTCAATGCCTCTGTTTTTTTATTCAATAGTAAGGTTTCTACAAAATTTACAAACAATCACCAAGCCGTTGGCCCCTAGTCTGTAGGTGATATAATTCAGTCAGATGAATTTCACCCGCATAAATAAAGGTTTCAGCTATTCTCAAACTTTAACTTCAAAAACATCAACAGATGAAACAACTGAAGGAATATAGATGTTCAAATGTGGTTAGAATGGTGAATGTTACTTAGTGTGTAAAGTGGCCACTTAAACCAGCCATTGATAGGTCATAAGCCCTGTAGATGCCTAGACTTCTATATTACTTTCTCTAAAATGTTCTTCATCTCTGTTGTAATATGTTAAGAAATAAAGGTATACAAATGTACAAAAATAATGAGTTAAAACTATAGTTACACTAAAAACCGTATAAACATATGTGTGTATAAAAAAAATAGATCTGTACTGTTAAACAAAAAACGAAAATAAAACGTATTTCAAATATACGTAATTAAAAAACACGGTTATTTACAATGAGAGAACGCCATTTATTTAAAAACAATACGAACATATTATTGTATGTTGAAACATTTTTATAATAATGTACGCAATCCAGAAAAGGGGTATCAAGTTGAGATATAAGTCCGCCTCGTAATGTAGTTATTGTTGTGTTCGCAAACCATTCTTAAGGTCTCGGGTTCGATTCCTGGCAGGGTCAACGTAAAATGTTTATGTTAAACGTGGTTTTTAAATTTTAAAGGAAAGGTGACGACAGTATTTTACTGGCCCTGGACTGAAAAAAAAGGTGAGTTGGTTTCATATTTTGACATCAGTGTTCAACACCGAGAGGGTAGTAGATTAAAACCATTGACAAAAGTAATAACAGAAAAAAACTATTGACGAGTGGCAAATTAGGTGGGATGCATTTCTGACGGGACGCTGGACGCATACATTTATTCCGGACATACTAAAAAAACTAAGGCTAAGGAAAATTAACCTGGATCACTGTGTTGTCCAGATATTGTCTGGACATGGTGAGTTTAGGTCAAAATTGTATGACCTCGCACTAGTGAGAGATCCTGAATGTACATGCGGGGAGCCCCGTCAGACGGCTGAATATATCCTATGGCATTGCCCGATTTTAGATACTGAAAGGGAAAACATGCTGATTGGCTTGACGGAGGTGACGAGGCCGATGTCCACATCGATTCCAATCCAAGCTTATTGGCTAATCCAACTTATGTTAAAGCATTTTTTCATTTTGTGAGTGAATGGGTGGAAAAATGGGAGGAACTGGGTAAAGGCTTACCAGAGTACCAAATCAGTTAAAGATAAAGGATACATGCTTGGGTACTAGCATCGGTTGTCTGAACTGAACTCTTGTCTGTCTGTGTTGTTCTTGTCCCATAGAAGGGAAGTGGTAAATAACAAATCTAAATAGTAGACTAATTCAAGAGAACCACGCGCCGACCATGCTCTAAAACCCGTGTCGTCTGCTCGTAGGTCTGAGAGATTGTTAGAACGATTAGGGTCTTTGCATAGAATTATTTCTACTGTTGGTATTAAAACAATTCAGGTTTTTGCGAGGGATCAATGTCAAGACGAGGGGTAATTTCACCTGAGTTCGATAGGGATCATGTTAGGATCCGGGTAAAGACTTTGCCAGTGGTGTCTTGAAAATTTGATTTACTTATGTGCTTTGGAATACGTATTGTTTTTCTTTTGTTGGTTGAGTGCATGTTGTATAGGGCAAATTATCCTGATGTTTTCTATATGTATTTGGGTCTTGTGTCGTTGTTTGATTTGTATATATTACTACGTTCTTCTTCCTTTCCGAGGCGGGATCTGGACCATGCAGCCGCGGTCTCGATTTGGAACTAACACTGTTTTACTTTACTGTCATACTGGGAAATTAGAAAAAGGTGATTGTGCTGACCACAGATATATTAGTGCTAACCATGTGTATTTGATTGATCACAAATTGACAATACTGCAGTGAGGGGTACAATGAATGCTTTGAAAGTTTCTTTGTTTTGTTATTTTCGGGGATTGATTGTATTTAAATATTAAATTTTCGCTTAATTAGTTTTTAAAAAATTGATAGTGATATGCGAAACTGAAAAAAGACAAAAGTCTTTGTGAACAGTTTCGGAAAAGGGTTGGATGCTTTCATTGTCCCTGGACTTGCACCAGAACTGTAGACGATCACCTTTCCCTCATGTTTTACTGGGTGTGGAAAGATAAATGATAAGGTATGATTAATTTTTTGATGATACTATATGTACCAACTAAATACAGAGTTTTTATTATTATGGAGCTACATTTTTATACATTGGATGTTAACATAAATTGTGTCATTTTTTTCCAAAGAGAAAGAACAAGACGCAACAAAAAAAAATACAACCTATTAGTAAATAATGTAATCTCTATTGTACGCTATCAGAAGGAGGTATCGAAAACGCTCACTTTCGTCTACTTAACATTCCATTTTAAAGGCTTATAATCAAATCAAATCAAATAATACACGCAACGTAAAAGCAAATTTGAAAATCGGCACCAAAAGTAAAACAAGATGGTATAATGTTCTGCTTTACAAGATATTGTGTTTGCTTTTTGGTTACACATAATCTTTCATTTGATTACAAGCCTTCAAAATGGACTGTAAATCGAGAGAATAAAGCTGCCAAAGTTGCTCTCGATATTTGTGCATTGTACAGTGAACATGCTATGAATTACTTACTATTTTTTTGTATAATAATGAAGGGAAATACAATGTTAACTATTTTTTTTTGTTGTTTCCTCTTCTCTTCCTTTGGAAAATAATAGATAGAACTTATGTTTACGGTAACAAATTAGTAAATAATGTATTCTCCTTATTATTTTATAACAAATAAGTCAATAGTTCATACAATCTTTATCGTCATCATTTTGAAGTCTTATAATCAAATCAAATAATATGCGTAACGTTAAAGCTAGCACAATAACTTGTAGAGCAGAAAATTTTCTTTCGAATGACGCATAACCTTTACCATTTTGTTTAACGCTCATTTTAAAATTTGGAAAAAAACGGACAAAACTTATGTTAACACCTAATAGCTTCTTTATTATACATATTATATTCTACAAACAAACAATTACGCTGTTTCTTTAAGGGTCGGCAGAGAGGATAAAAAGCCATATCACTTTGTGTTTGCAAGCAGACCTCGCTTCCTCTACAATTATACATATTCACAGACACACTCGCTGATTATTTCGACTTTTGACATGTCTGTCTTCAAGATTAGGACAGAGTTGGACTTTTTTCGCTCCTAGACTATGCGATGTATTTACTATTGATGTATAAGATATGAGAAGTTTAACCAATCACATCTTCAAAAAATATGCAAAAAAATTGGTTTATGGAAAGAGGTATGCTTGATTACTTTAACTAAATATGTTACTTTTTTGTTTAAGTATATTGTGTATTTTTTATATTTGAGGGTGCGTATATATGTATGTTTATATACGCATGTGTGCGTACGTACGCTGTATACATATGTGTTGTGCATGTATATATCCTTAGTATGTGTAATTTTGGTCATAAAATCATGCTGTCACGTAAACCTGATTAAAACAGTATGCCCGTCTTATTTTTATACACGATTTACTGTTAATCTATGCAATTAAAAGAAGATTTTTTTTTTGTAAATATTTTAAAAAGCATTTGTTCGATTCGTTTATGCCACGTCTTTCTCGGTCTTCTTCGTTTTCATCATGCATTAATGTTCTTATACCGTCCATTCGCTCTACAAGTTCAAACATGATAATACGTGAAAGAAAAAATATTCCAAAAAATCAAATAAAATGTTAAAACCATTTTTTTTTAAAATTATTTTATGCTTGAAAAACCCGTTAACTTCTTCATTGTTTTGTTTTATGTATTTAATTTGGAAAACTGTTTACCTGTTATCGAGTGCGATGTCCTCTATAGTCTGGGCGACCTATTAAAAATAGATCAATAATCATCGGTTAGGGGAGTCATGGGGTGTATAGAGGACAAGTGGGTGGTGCAGCCTGCAATGGCCTACTTTTGCCAACCGGCAGCCGTCAGTCCCTCGGAAGTAGGGTTGCCAACCCTCCCGGGATTTTAGCATTCTCCCGAAAAGAGTCTAATGCTTTTTAATCTGATCTGAAAATGCAGCTAAAATAGAGCATAAAGCATAAAAAAAGAAGAATACAGTTCTGTGTATGAAACAGAACCAGAATCCTGGACGAGTGTTGTCGACCCGATGGCTACTCTCAGGTAAAATTCCTAAAAAAGAAATCGAGTGGGGAAAAGTCCTAGGGGTCGTATGTTCAATTTCTGGGAGGGACAACATAAAATATTTTAAACAACTTTGTTTTTGACCACTTATTCTTTTTTTTCAACCAACCTTTTTTAAAGCTGTACAAGCTTCTTTATTAAGGTTTACTTAACTATCAATTAAGTATACTATTAGTTAAGTATACCTTGATACAGAAGCTTGTGTATCCGGTCGGTAGAAAAAAAAGTAGTTAAAAACAAAGTTGTTTTACTTTTATTTTATTACAAAGCATATAAAAATAATAAATGAAATGCATAAGAAAAAAGTAAAATATCTTTTTATAAAGTGATTTCACACTGCAATATTTAACTGTCCATGAATTAGGATCTTAAGCGTAGGACTGATCACCGTATCGTCTTGTAACACATGACCGAGACACATTTTTTTCAATGCAGTGCCCTATGCACCATCAGGTGCGGATTAGGGTTTGATGATGATTTTTTACAATAAGTTCAAGTTGTGGCTAGCGAAACAAAGAGGTTAGACTTTTTTAAACTGAAAAGATGAATGTAGGAAAGGAATAAAAAAAATGCATTTATTCATAAACCCCAATTGCATATCTTTGCAAAATGTAATGCAAATGCCGTATTTTTAGAGTAGTAAATTTAATTTTGTCTGTAAGTCGTTTTGATTCTGCGCGCAGTGAAAAAAGTTCAATTTTAATAAATCAGTCCATATAAATATTTAATAAACTTTATGCTTACTTATTTACTTTTTATAGTGTGACTACTGATACAGGTGAAATGAATATGTTTATTTAGTTCATCGACAGGCGCTAACACATTGACATAAACTCATTAAACATTCGGACGCCCTGCGCCTGTTGTAACGTTGTTTTTCAGTTATAATAATTAACAATATTACATTTTATGAATAAATATACTCTGTTATTTTTTATTAATAAACTCATATTTGCATTACGTGATAGGTAAAATAGCCCGTAAAGTAATACAGATACAATTGTCAAATAAATAAATAAATATTTAATTTCAGTTGTTTATTATTTTACCTCTCGGATTTCCGACCGATTGAATTGACAACCCTGCTGGAAAGGGTACTTATCGGATTAGGGGTACGTCGAGTGCCCGGAAAACAAATCTTGAGAAATGCTTTCAAGAAAAAATTTCTTACGCGTACTTAGCTGCCTTATAAATGGATAACTGGAAATTTATTTCACCATCCCGCTTTCCGCAGTCAGTGATGCATAGGGCACTGCATTGGTAAACCAAATGCAGCATAGTTCCGTCATCTTTTATATTGTTAGCGATCAATCTTACGCTTCAGGTGAAACAATAAAATATTTAAAAACCTTTAAAATCAATATTTCACGTCTTTCGTGTCAGGAACCGAGCACAGGACCTCAATAATGGTAAGTAAACTCAATAACCCCTACACGACGAAGCGGACTTATCTACACTCGATTTTCTTAGTCAGGATGAGAGCAGCCATCGAGTCGAAAGCACTCGTCTGGGGTTCTTTAAAAATTTAGTTATGAATGCCAATATGTTAATTATTTTATTACGCGTCCATGTAGCTAAAGAATTATTCTTTTTCCGTTGGTAAATCGTATTTTGAGCATTTTTTGAGTGCCAAACTCCACTTACTAATTTTCTTTATTTGACTTTAAAAACAAATAATATATCTTTTGTTAAATTTGCAAAATGGTCTATTGAACATAGATAATTACAATAACTAGTGGTAACAACTATGGGGGTTTAACGAAACATATAAATAAAACTGCTATCAGAAAGAAAATTTAATCTCGACAAGGTTAGTTACGAATTCAAATTTACGGCCAAAAACGGTAAACCAAAATATTTAATCATTATTGAACAGTATGGTTGCCTATCGAAAAAAAACTTTGTTTCGTGTTAGCAGAGAGAGGAAAATAAATTATTACGGGCTCAAGAGGAGTTATTTTAAGTCAGTAGGCCCAAAAAAGGCGATGTATCAAGAATTTTTCCTGAGAAGACTTTTAAATATTATGATAACTTTTAATATACTTTTTAAAAAATTGTTTGCAAAAATAATAATTTTGAAAGCTGCCATAGCTGATCTTCAGGAGCTCCTTTCAAAAAAGGTGCCTTGCGGTGACCACGATATATCTAAACTGAATCACCTTAAATGAAAAAAAATAATTGGATTTCGTAAAAATAATAAATATTTTGTAATTAATCGAAGGAACCGACTTTAATGTTTCAAAAGCACTTTACATATAGAGTCAAAGCACCAGTAAATGACCATTGGTTAATAAAACACAATATAATAAGAATTGCTGCATGTGTCCAGTCAAAAAACTTTTAACACTAGAAACTATGACAAAAGCAGTAGGCGGACACATCTTTTGGCAAGAAACAAATCTGAAAACAAACGAACTGTGAGTTGTCAAAAGGTAATAGTGCCTCTTCCCGTTATTGTTCTGAGATTAATAGTGTTTGTATAAGGAAAGGTGTGGTAAGTGTTTTATTTGATGCTATTTCTTATGCAATTCTTTGAAAATATCCATATTCTAATGTGTTAAGGCGTTTTATAATGTTATGATGTAACTAAATCTGAGTATCATTTTTACTGGGGTAGTAGCGGTCATTCGCTGGTGATTCTGCTATTTTTTTAGAATAATTTTAAGTAAAAGTAAAAAAGTCAAAGTACTTAGAAAAATTAATGTGTTTTTTATTGTTTTCTTTTATTTTGTACTCTTAAATAATGAAATTTATACCATTAATGTGGATTTCAATACAAGCTGAACCTTAAACGGCCATTCATTGGTGCTTTGACCCTAGTAAAAAAAAGTTCAACTTACATCGAGTCGTCTATTCCAGGGCCACAAACATAATTTACAATATTCAATTTCGTGATGAAATATAATGAGATATACACGGTGTTCTTTAAACCCTGTCACATCCGAAACCACAATGATCAGTTTACGCAATAGGACATATTAGCATATTTAAAAATATTTAGAACGAATATTTTTTTTCAAATAAAATATATTAAAAAATCAAATGGTTGCTACTTCTTGGTTGGTTGGTGGGGAGAAGCGAGGGGGGCGCGGCTGTGCGGTTGACGGTGTATCAGACCCCCCCCCCCTCCTCGTTTCTCCCCTGCAGAAGTAGGCAACCATTTGTTTTTTTTTCTGTATTTTATTTTTTTAAGATTTTAGTCATTCTAAAAATTTATTATAACGTGCCAAAATGTCTTCTTGCTCATACTGATCATCGTGGTTTTGGATGTTTGATGGGTTTAAAAAACACCCTGTATTTACATTACGAAAATGAAATAAAAAAAAGGCAATTTATTTATTTTTTTAACTGTATATAACTCCTTAAGGCATTGGTCCCCAACCTTTTTGGGGGTTGAAGGTTGAAAGTATTTTTTTTCTAAGATAGAGAAAAGAATTTTGAGAGTGCTTGAATGGTTTGATATTGGGATTTGAATGTTATTCTGATATCTTGCAGATATATTAACTTGAAAGTAATTTATCTATTTTCTTTAGAAGTTTTGATGTTGAAGTTTTATGTGTTTTGATTCAATGCTAAATAAATGAGAACCCTGAGCTTGCTTCATTGAAACGAGATTGTTCCATCTGGAGGTAATAGGAAATTGTGACACCCAAAGTGTCTTGCTTATGTTTTTTTTGTTTTGTTTTGGTTGCTGTCACTGCAGAATACCCCGCTTCACATAGATAGGATGTCTGAAATGGCAATAGGGATTAATTTTCAGTCATTACAGCACTATGATAAATTTTATAGGTATGTTCGATTTTTCTAAAATAATTTTGATTTTTAAGCAGATCCTTGCACGGCCCAGTACCATTTGGTCCATGGCCCTATATTGGTTGGGGACCACTGTCTTAAGGGATCTAAAAACATAAAAAAATAAGTTGAATAAAATAAATGAGAGTAAATGGTGTCGTAAGAATATAAATTATTTAAATAATATTTTTTATTGTTTAAATTCTTTACAAGTTATTTACAATTGGCTTTTTAATTCTAACATTTTTCTTACATCCATATATTTTTTCTTTTTTTACTATGCAAAGTTTCACTTTTTATTTTGTATTGAAGCATGCTTTTTTTTGTTTGTACATGTATGCAAAAAAAGGTTTGATTATTTTTAAAATTAATATTTTCTATGTTTGTACTTACCTGTATAATTTTTGGAAATGCCCCTTGGGCGTATTGTAAAATTAAATAAATAAAATAAATGTATTGCTTGTTGAAACAAACTTAACTTACTTAGAACAGGTTTCTCTAGTGAAGAGGACTCATAAATTATTCATGTATATTTACTATCATAATTAGTACCTATTTTGCATTTGCATTAATCATTCTCTACTTTTTAAGTCACATTGATTTTATTTGCCCCATTTAATCGTATTTTTGTAGGGTAGCAACTTTGTAATAAAAATTATTAGTTTTATTTTATGGCAATTTCAGTTTGACATTTACTGTTATGAATATTGTGACGTTTAAATTTCTCGAAGCATGACAGCTTTCTTGGAGGGTCTACGACCCAAGTTTTTAATTTAATCTATAATATTATCAATATAATAATAAAACACCTTCTGCAAAACAGACCATCGGTATCAAATAGTCTTTGGAATCTGTAGTCAAAAACAATTAAATCCCACTTACGTAGTTCATATGTGAATATTTTTTGTGACAATTTATTACATATTATTGTACAAGTAAAAAATGCGACGTTCAAAGGGATATCAAGATCTGGACGAAGGAGGAGAAAATAGCCAAAAAGGAAGGGCACCACCACCGCCATTGGGACCAGTTCAAGAAATCGAAATGGCTACAGTTTCTGTTGTGCCAGATGGTATTTTTGGTTTATTTTAGCTTTTTCTCGCCTATTTTCAATTTGCATTGTTTTCTGATTTCACCGTGTCCCTCTGAAGTTTTCAGATATTATAAATCCCTAACTGTGTTCTGTGAATGTAAATCTGAAAACAACTCATACCCAGAATGTCATACATGTGAATTTCTAAGTCTCATGCTTCTATTTTTTATTTTTACAGATACCTTTACTGTTACTCAAGCTGTTAATGCTCTGGGATTTGGGTGGTTCCAAGTAAAGCTTTCTCTCTGTACTGGTCTATGTTGGATGGCAGATTCAATGGAAATGACAATCCTCAGTATCTTATCTCCGGCTTTACATTGTGAATGGAACGTTACAAAGTAAGGAATAATTGTTTCACATCGCCGTTTACAGTGACGCAGGAAATTCCTATAGCATGGAATTCTTCAACTTTCTCTATAATTGTATGTTTTTAATAAGTAGGTCAATTATTTGTAGTCTTGGTCTTTGTGTGGTCAATATACTTGAGCCCTATATGTGCATTCTAAGTTCGCTAATAAGGTCACGATCCTTTTATAAGATCGTTCCTATATCACAATATTGTAAGTGTTTTTTTTTTTATATTAGTGTTAAAACAATTCATTAACCCAATCCAAGCGGAAAAAATCTTTAGACTGCCTGAAAAATCGTGCCCCGTACGCGGCAACTGTCTTTAGGCATTTTCGACTTTACGGGCTGATACTTTGATAAGTGCACGAAGATGACCAAAAAGTTTATATAAAAATATTCCCTGAACATTTGTTGATGAGTGACATCTCTGAATAACTCCTAGGATTATATTTGTTTATATTATAAAAGATTTTAATCAGAGCGGGTGAAAAAAGTACCCAACAGTTTTTAAATTCCCGCTCAGCAGTGACTTCGTGGCGTATCTTGAGTGTCGTATTACATTATCTATATGGAACTTTGCATTGATCGTGTTATTTAATACCTTGTGCTATTTTTGTACTGATAAAAAGCCTTGTTGTCTTGCCTGTTACTTGCCTTACCCACATGTAACAAAAAATTATCAATATACGCTGCGATTGGTGTAGAAATGCAGTGCCCTATGCACCACTAGGTGCGGAAAGGGAATGATGATGAATCTTGTCTGTACTGTATTCTTTATCCGCCTCGATACAGAATACAATAATTATACATAAAAATATACATCAGTTCACTATTACTTTTCACAACATTTATGGACCTTATATCGAGGGTGTAGAGCCAGAATCACATTTCAATTGAAAGGAGAGGCAAATTTCGATCGAAATCTTTTCGATTGTGTCTCCTCTGAAACATAAATAGGGCTATTAAATGTAAGCTTAACACTTTTTAAAATAAATAAGTATTTTATTTTATATTTTATGTTACAACATTCTGATTTTAAACCCTCGATATGTGCTGGCAGATTCTAACTTGAAACACACCTGATTTGTATTTTCCATGTCTTTAGAGAATAAATGATTCAGGACAATAGGATATTTTCACAAGTCGAGAATAATGTCAATAATACAATATATATTGAGAGCGGATTTTTATGATTCTAATTGTATAACGATCAATGTATTCAAAACAAATTTTTATTTTCTAATTTTCGGGTTTAAAATGAGCACATACGAAACGGCTTGCAGTTGGCATCACGTCATTTTGATGTTCCACATTATGATCGCCGACTGAGCTTCTAATAAACATTGCATACAAATTTGGCGCCAAAATGTCATATGCGCCGTTTTTCCCACAGGGTGCGAAATGTCTCGTTTTAGGCTAATTCAAAATATGTTTGTGTTAAACCTTTGTAGAAAATTTATCCTACATCGCACAAAAAAATATTAATACCCTTACCATCGTAATTTTTTGCTTATTTAAAAATAAAAATAACATAAAAAAGTGAAAAGACCCTCTTATATATTTTATGTTTTTTCCTTTATTCTTTACTCTGTATGTAAAAAACATCTTACCACATATTGAAAATGCTCTTTTATATCTTTATTTTATATCTTAAATAAAGTCAATTACATAAATTATTAATTCAACTTTTTTTAGCTAAACTTTCAAACACGTCCATGTATTTTGTAGCTTTACGTTACTTTGTGTATGTATTGAAATCGAGTCTTTTTAATTTTTTGTAAAATTAAACTAATATCATTATAATAAATTCTTTATCAGCACCTAATTAGCATTGATCACTTTATTTGTATACCAATCCAGGTACCATAAAATATGTTGGTGTAAAAACACTTTTTTAATGAATATTTCAACTCTGTCAGGAATCGAACTAGATGTATTTATAATTTCTAATGTATTTATAGATATCAACAAGCTCTTACCACAACTGTAGTTTTTCTGGGAATGATGCTAAGTTCTACCTTTTGGGGCAATCTCAGTGACAGATATGGTAGAAAAACGGTAACTAAATAATTATACGATTTATCCCAGGTTCAACTGACTGGCCGTTGTATGAAAATACATCAAAATTCGACAAAAAACTAAAAACGGGGGTCTAACTCTTATAAATAAAAAGCTATACAAAAAAATAAATCACTTTAGTTATACCTTTTCACTCTTTTCAGAAATCATTAGATTTTAGTAAATCCTGTTAATAAATATATCTCATTTAATTGTTATTGAATTGTTTCAACTATTTAAATTTGATTTTTTTTAAAAAAAATCAACATTGATAAATATTAATAACATATTCTCAACAAAACGTTTTATTAATTGAATTGGCATTTATTTGTAAAAAAAATAATTTAATTGCATAAAATTTCTTCCATATTTTTTTTTAACCTAAAAATCTGTATTGTTTTTTTTTTCAATAGTTAAAACGATTTTACCAAAATCTAAAGTTTTAAGTAAGAGCTGTGTCTAAAATTATTTATTTTTATTAATAACTTTTTACTTATACTCGTAACTTATAAGAGATAGACCCCGTTTTTAAGTTTTTTGTTGTATATTTCTTTATATATTTTCATATGACAATGGGCGGTCACATTAAACCCGGACACATTGTATTTGACATATCCTTAATTCTCTAAAATAATAGAAAAAATCAACAACAGATATTTTATTTAAAATATTACAAGGCAAATACACAGAATATTAGATTAATAGACCTATTCTCCTCGATGGATGCGAATCGTGGTTCCTTACTAGGGCCCAAAACAGCAAAATTCTGAGTTTCGAGAATATGTGTCTAGTAGAATCTTGGGCGTGCGGTGGTTTGACTTTGTGAGGAATGAAGTAATAAGAGAATGGACGCAGCAAACTTCGGTGACAACTGTCATCAAGTGGAGGCGATATGGTCGGCTTGGCCATGTACCTTGGATGTCCCCAGAACATTAACTATGCTTGCATATTTTACTAGGCATCAGGTTCTCGACGTCCTGGACGTTTACTGCTGACTGTTCGTCAGCACTACGGAATTAGAACCTGACTAGTGAAGATGCACAGGCAGCCGACAAAGATCCCTGAAGGATCTTCGTGGACACCATATGCTCCAACTAGGGAGAAGGCATGGAATAATGATAATACACAGAAAAACGGCTACTAAAAAATTACAATTTTACACTATTTACATATCACTTGCAAATTTGATCTGGCCTTCCTTCCTTTCTTTTAAATATATTGAATATTGATAGTAATCTGTTCCATTTTGAAGGAATTTTTCTGCACATTTTTTCAGTATGAGCTAAATTTTTATCCATATATGAATTTACTTAATATCAAATATTCACCAAAAATATTTTATTATTTCATTAAGTAACTCTTTCTATTTCTTTATACTCATTTTTTGATGAATTATTTTCAGGCACTTTCCATGTGTGGAGTTTTACTGTTTTACTATGGATTTCTGAGTGCTATTGCACCTAATTTCCTCTGGCTACTCTTTCTAAGAGGATTAGTAGGATTTGCTATTGGATGTGTTCCTCAATCGTAAGTTTTAGAATTTACAATATAGTGAATTGCTTTTGGGCTCATGAAAGTACACATTTGGTTTTTTTTCCATCGTGTGTTTTTGCACACCAAATTTAGTTCATTTATTAAAAACATGGCATGCATCATGTACCTAGTTTTTAAAATGTTAATTATATGTTAATATAGCAAGAATCACTATTTTCAATAAATAATAGCTTTCTGCCGTACATAATAAATTAATGGCATATTTCAGAAACAAAGATAATAGGGAAATATCACATACTATGAATATGATAAAAATATATTAAATGGATTCAGAAAAATGAATTGTGTTTTCAAAATCATTATGGATATTGTAGAGAAATGTTTTCATACATAACTTTAAAAAATGATTTAAAAAAATTATGTCTCTACAAAAACTCGATATGTTTGGCCTTGATAATTGTGATGTCAAGATTTATTTATTTATTTATTCATTCATATAAAGACATATATTGACATATAAAAAATAATAACGCATCCCTAACTCTATGAGGCCAAGAGCCCTGTGTTGAGTTGGGATACAACAAAATAGAAAGTGGAAGCATGCATATTAAAGAATACTACAGCTAAAAAATATTACATAAATTTCAATAAACATCTGGACAACACGCTTAATAGTACCATATATAAATCTATGCAATGTCTCGCAGCAGTCTCCTGCAATGGTCTCTTCCCTTAGACAAAACCCATACTTGTACATCTCTCCTGAAAATGGCCTATGTTTTGGATAAGTTAATATGTTCATCCAGGTCATTGAACACTCTTGGGACCACAAAAGAGAAATTTCTCAGAGCAAAAGTCGTGACGATGTTCTATTTAAATTTAAACGGTCACAAACAAAGTTCAACATTAACATGAATCGTGATCTATTAGGGACATGGTCAATCCAATTACCGTTTTTGCAGGAATTAAAAATTATAAATTTGAAAGTATTTTTTTATGCTATTAATAAGTAGTGAAAAAAATATTTTTGTACTCGACTTGAATTGTAAAAAAAATAACGTGATATTTCCCTATTGCATTTTTCCCATTGATAAATTTAAATACACATGTTGCTAGTTCTATTTTTGTTTATTTTTTTTTACTCTCGAAAATGTTTTCAAACTAAAATTATATAAATAGCACTTTTTTTATTGGTTGGTTGGGAGAAATTGCCATTTGCCAGTGTACAAAAATTAAACAAAGAAAAAAAAATTTTTGACTAATTTACTTGTTAATTCATTTATTTACAAGTCTTATTGTTATTTTGGTTGGTTGTAAAAAAGTATTGTCAATTTTAATTGTATTCGTGTACATCTGAGTTCCAGGCACAAGTTGATAACTAACATTATACTAGTGAGATATTGCACTTTTTAATTTAAATCTCATCCCAAATAAACAATTCAAATAAAACCACAAGTGTAATATTATGAAACATTTTTTTAAATTTAGTTTGATGATCCACTGTCATTAGTTCAATTATGTCAATTCACAAAATATTTCTATTTACTTTTTAAACAAAGATTATTTGATGTCGGTAAAGAAGAGATCTCAATTTTCAAAAATTTGTAACTCAACTTTTTCCAGAAACCTATATGAAAATGTGACAAATTCAAGTGAGATCAGTAAAACTCATTAGTTCTTGCTTAGATGTCGTTGTATGTAGCTTTGATCATATTATTTGGTTTTATGGACCGATTTTTATCAGAATTGATCTTGTTATTTGGTGTAGAAATTCCGCATGGCTTTTTTTTTACACAATTATGTTTCCAAATCATCATTTTTATTGATTTTGGTTTATGTTATTTACATTGTCATCGCTTTACCCCATTGTGTTTGTTTTGTAGTGTTACTCTTTATGCAGAATTCCTGCCGACTAAACAGCGTGCAAAATGTGTTGTTTTACTTGATGTAAGTAATGCTTTTTTTTTGTGTTTTTATTTATCGCGTATTATTTGTTTGTATCATTTAGAATTAAGTTTTTTTTGTTGATTCATGCTCAACAGGTATTCAACTTTTCTATTTTTGTGGCATTTATATATGTAATTAGTTCTATTCTACTACATTTTTCGAAATAGTTAAGTAAAAAATACATTGTAAGTATTATTAGCTTTGAGCTAGAATAAGACACTGTTTATGAAATGTTTGAAACTTTATTTGAATTATGATTTCATTATTGATAGAAATTACAACAGAAATGAAGAACATTTCTGAGAAGGGAATATCTAAAAGTATACACGATGATGTTACCGTACTATTAATTCTTCTTCTCTTAGTGCCATGTCAGGTATCCCCAACGTTGGCAATCACTTATCCACCTTTTCAATGTCACTACCCTTTAATTTGAGAGAAAATGCGGAGTAATCAATTCGGCCAAATGTTATCCATTTTGTTTTACCAACATTAATTGTTAAACCCAAGTGTTCGCCAAATGTATCCACACTATTTAACAGCTCCTGAAAATCGGTAATGGTATCCGCCAGCAAAACAGTGTCGTCGGCGTATCTGATATTTTCGATTACAACTCCATTGATCTTCAGGCCTCTTTCATTGTTGTTCAGCGCAAGGGGGACAGGATACAACCTTTTCGCGCTCCCTGCTGAATGGGTATGCATCTGATATTTCATTTCCGCGTCTAATTTCAGCTGTTTGGTACCAGTATAGATTTTGGATAAACATTTGATCTTTTAGTGTCTATATTACACTCCCTCAACATTTCCATCCAATTAAAATGTTTTACCCTGTCAAATGCTTTTTTATAATCTATGAAACATACATAAATCTCTTTTCTCTGATCATGGCACTTCTGCAGCAAAACATTAAACACAATTAGTAGTTGAAATAATTTTAATGAATTTCACCCACGTCAATAAAGGTTTCAGCTCTATTACTTCATAAAAAAATTAACAGATGGAAGAATCAAATTAAATATGTGAATGTGAATTTTGCACAGTGTGTAAAGTGATCTCTTGAACTAGCCAATGACAGGTCATAAGCTCTGTAAATACAATATTCCCTTCTCAAAAATGTTCTCCATCACTGTTATAAAATATTTTATTAATATTGATAAACCTTTAGATGATAAAATCCAGTACCTGTCTACAAACATTTGGAAATATTGGATCTAGATGATAGATTTTGCCTTATATTTTGGTGCGAAATTATTTTGAAATAAAGGAAACTAGATTTTGTTTCTCAATCCAAATAAAGTTACTTCCTAATAACGCTATTAGTAAAAATCATACAGGCCACTTGCCTATTTTTTTATACCTGATTTAAAATAATTTTTAAAAGGTAAACAACATTCTGATAAAGCTTAAATGTAAAAATATTTTTGTTTTTTAGTGTTTTTGGGCTCTGGGAGCATGCCTCGAAGTTGCCCTTGCGCTGGCAGTTATGCCAACTTTAGGAATCCATTGGTTACTTGGCTTGTCTACTATTCCCCTGGTGCTATTTGCCTTGATATGCCCTGTAAGTATCTCAACAATTTACTTTAAAATTCCATACATTTTAATTTAATTAACCCTAAACATATTTTCAAGTGGCAGAGTCACTAAGTATTACTTGACAGATTAAGGAAATGATATTTGAATATTTTTTATACTGCCATATTTATTTGTAAAAAAAGTGTCAGGAAAACACGTTTACACATCAAATATGTCTAATTATTATTTACTCTGTGAATATTTAGTTATCTAAAAAACATGTATGTAATTTAACTTTCTAAAGAATTTATAATATTATTTGTGTGCAAATGAATAAAATGTGATTGCAAAAAATACCTACAAAATATTATTTAGTTTTTAAAATAAATAATGATTTTTATTCATAATGAATAAATTATGTGATTAATTGTTTTGAAATAAAAAATCTTGTATAATTTACTCAGAAGAACAGTTGGTTTGATCTTCTTACAAATAAAATTTTGTCGGTATTTTATTTCCCTTAATTTCGCCAAATAAAGCCGAGAGATGGTCATTGTTAGTATTCATTATTGTGAAAATTTCAGTGGATTCCTGAATCTGCTAGATATCATGTTGCTTGTGGTAAACCTGAATTGGCGTTGGCTACATTGGAACAGGTAATTTCACTCCTCATTTTTCCTTCAAATAACATAGAAATCATTTTAATCAGTTTATGCTGAACCACACTTAACAGACATGTCATTATTATTCACTGATGGTGCATAAGATACTGCATTGGTACTCTATGAAATATTCATTATCATCATTTCTCACTCCACACCAAATAACGAAGGTACATGACGGTAGAGCCAGGTCAGTCTTATACTTCAGGTGCTAATATATATAGTTGGATAATTTATATAGCGCCATTTTTGTGAAAATCACCTCAAGGGCGCTGTACAATTAATAAATATCCCAGTATGTCTTGCAGCTACAGAGCGCATGGACGGTTGGGATTCTAGTTCCTCGTTTTCAATTAAGATCAATAAAAAATTATAACAGATACCAGCTAGATTACAGGACGTCTTGCAGCTACAGAGCGCATAGACAGTTAGAAATTTAGCCCCCATTTACACATTTTAAAAATTGACAAATAAGTTTATTGTATTAATGATATTTAAAAAAATAATAATATGAGTAATAAAAAAGAGTAAGATTACAACACGTCTTGCAGCTACTAAGCGTATAGATGATTGGAATTCTAGACCCCATTTACAACATTTTGGTATTTTAAAGTTGATAAATGAAAGCTAGATAACATATCATCGTGCAGCTACAAAGCGCATGGACGAGTGGAATTCTAGCAAAGTTAAAAAGATATAATAAATTTACAAAAAATAGAACATAGTAGTAAATTGGTCAAGTGTTCATGCCAAGAAGTAAGCAATAAAAAACTAAATAAACAAAACACTGTTTCAACTCCATGGTTAACAAAGGGAGATAGATGTCCGAAGAGAAGCTTTTATAGATAGTAGGTAGATACCGTCGCCATGTGATAATTTCTGGAAACGCACGTGTGTAGTTACTGGGGGATTATGCCTATTGTTCCAATGACTTGGTGTCCATTTTGGTCCGTATTATTTCGTTTTATGAGACGCAACATTCCAGGGACAGTGAAATGTTGCAGTGTAAAACCACCCTTTTAATCAATGTTTCATATTTTCCTTCTTGAGAATCTAACCCATGGCCTTATGCATGGTAAGTAAGCACACTATCTGTACCCGGTAGAGCACTACATTGGTACTTGAAATTGCAGCATTACTGGATAATTTTAGTTACATTTAGATAAGGTGATCAGTCCTAAGCTGTAGATGCTAGTCCAGGGACAATGAAATATTGTAATGTGGAACCACCTTTTATTTTTTTAAATATTAAAAAATATGTGTATTTTAAGAAAACAACAGCCATTACAAAGAAAAATACAGTGTTTACAAATAAACCAAAATTATAGGCCAATTTTAGTTTTCTGTTTATTTAATAAATACATTGCAAAAAAAGCCACTCCGTATCACTCCACTTCTAAAAAAATATAGTAGTAATAATGAAATTAAAATATGTGAAGAGAAAATGTTTTTTGTTAATTACGGTCTTAAAAAATCTTATCGCCAACGTAGTAACCCCAGATAAGTTTATTTTAAGACTACAGAAAATGAAAATTATATGCATATATAAAAGAAATAATATAACCTAGATTTAACTATAATTATTATTTACCATTAAGGCTCCAGCATTTTCTTTGTTATTGTTTAAAGTGAGAATATATATATCGACTTCGAAAATAAATTGACATACAAATTTAGGATTTTTTGTAAAAATGCATTTTTATAATTATTTTTGCTTGATATACCAATATGAAGCAATTCTTGCAGCTGAGTTGTACGTTGCACGATATGAATTTTAATTTTCTCAATGAATTGAGGGCAATCTAAATTGTTATTGACTATTTTGTAAAGGAAGATAGTAAGTCAGTGATGGTTCTTCTGATTGCAAAGTATTGATTTAGTGATGTAGTGCAGCTTCTTCGTAGTTATTAAAATGTACATTTTGTCGATAGTTTAGGTGCTTCAAAAAAAATCTTTTGAATCCTTTCAATTCTAAACATGTATATGGAGTATTGAGGAGACCACACTGTGGAGCAATATTAAAAATAAATTAAATTACTAAGAATAGTACCCATAAAAATTGTGTTTTAAAAATAAAATAAAACATTTCAGGTAGCCAAAGATAACGGACGGCCGATGTTAACAGGAAGACTGGTATGTGACGATTCAGCTGCATTGGGACAAAGGGGTCGTTTGGGTCCGTTACTCTCTCCCCCGTTAAGAAACACTTCGCTTTTGTTGTGGTTTATTTGGTAATAATTTTTCCTTTAACATATTAAATAATTTAGACAGAGTTAAAACACGTTTTTGATACGATAATATGGACATCGAAGCATTTCAAGGCTTGTAACCTGTCTATCGATATTCAAATATATTTTTATCCATTCCAAAAAAGTTGATAACTCTTTTATGCATCATAGTTGCTCCTAGTTTAACATTCTCTGTTCCCATTTAAATATTTTTAACATGAATTTATTTTTTTGAGAATGAGATGTTTATCATTGTATAATTTATTAATATACGTTTTACTGCATTCATCTTAAATTATAGTTTGTAAAAAAACACCAGGGCCTTGATCATGATGGAAAGATAAAGACGTCATACCTTCACCTTGACGGTATAGTTGAAGATAAATTCTCTCTAGCGATTATGAAAATACACTACCGACCTCCCACCTTCCAGTTTTGGGTAGGTACATCGATATGAAACAAGGGGAGGCTTATGTACACATATCTACGCACTGAAATGACATAGCTTCAGTATGACGTCATAGTTGAAGATAAAAGACTCTCGACCGACTACTAAGATACACTACCGATCCCCCCCACCATCAAGTTTTGATGTAAGTATATCGGTTTATACCGACAGGTCCCCTCGATACGATTATCTACGCATTAAAAGTGGCAAAAATTTTGTTCCACCGAGCAATTCTTCCTTTAATTACAATTTATTTTAAATTTTAATCGTTTTGAGGTTGGCACTTTTTTTCTTAAAGGCCTATTTAAAATACAAAAGAGAAATAAGTTGTCTTTAAAATGTCATTGAAGTGGGGTAAAATTTTGACAGCACAGCGCCACTAGCGGTTAAGTTTGAAAACTCCGTGTAATTGCAGCGCATGCGTAAGACCACGTGACCTCTGGGATGGCATAATTCGCAATAATATTACCATTTATAGAGCAAACACAATTGTCATTCAATGTTTATTTTATATTAAAGAAAATTGTACATAGGTTCGAGTTCAGTAATTCGGTAAAACAGCGATGATCTAATTCAATCACAACAATAATTATTAACACAGTTTGACATTCGCAGGGTTCACAGGTTGAGAATCACCGGGATTCTGTTTACATTCGACAGATAAGATTTATGACCGTACACTTGACTTCGACAGAGGGAGAAACATCTGGTGTCAGGATTATGCTCGGACACTAGCTTCATAGGAATGGTTGATAAAAACTTCCTAGCAAATTTAGTACAGAAGGGCTCAAACAACAGTGTACATTCGTATCAATTGCCTAATGAGTATTATGCAACTCATTACTTAAATTTCCGTCAAGAATAATCTTAGGAAGCTGACTAAGTACATGAGCTGTTCCAAAATGCATGAAAGCAGCTGCTTGCATCTTAGTCAAACCTCCATGGGATTCACCCTTTTGGAGTGCTGAGAGCCATCTCCCAGTACCAGGACTGTTCCAATTTAAAAAGCAGTCTGATAGCTGAGGAGATGAACTTCCGATTCGAAAGCAAATATCTTGTACCATGACTGTTCCAAAATACATGAAAGTGGTATGATAGCAGAGATAAATAACTCTGCCTTCTATAGCAGGTGCACAATCTTTCATAGGTGAACTTTGGTGACTATTCTGGTGGGGATGATTTCCTTCAGGCGTCCGCAGGGGATGAAACGCGCAGGGGTAGCCGGTCAGCTTCGATGTTAGAAGAGTAACATTGTGGGGCTGAGATATCGATACACGGGCAAAAAAAATCGTCGGTACCCATTTCGGCCGTACGTCACACATTTAATTTATTCTTGTCTTCATGAAAATATGTATCGACGTGTAGATAGAACCGGCTTTGTAGTCGCTCGGTAGATAAAAACAGACTATCGTTAAGTATATCCTCTTGGCAATTGTCAAAAGTCTTTTAAACATCATGCTCAAGCGAGCATTTGAACTTGAATTGGGATTAATTGGAGTTGCAGGAGTTATCTCCAGGGTAAACTGAGTGAAGATGGATGGAGTGGAAGATGGGTAAAGTTTACCCTGAAGATGCAATGGTAGCCGAAACGTCGGAACAAATCCAACACACACAGTATCACCCAAAAAAGAAACATATTGATAACAGTGACCGTGAAAACCTTCACACCTAGTTATGTTCAATTAACGGTTACCGACGAAGAGATTTTGAATTTTCATACAAATACACACTTTCATGCATAAACATTGATATTAGTTTATACTGTCTCAGTATATACCGATGAAGATAGCCGTTCATAATCGCGGCTCTGATAGTTTATAGCGCATGTAAGCTTCCCCCAAATGTGAAGTTTTTTCCACACTTAAATTTGTTGATAAACTCGAAGCATCAAAGTTTTTTTCGTAATTCCTATGAGATGTATAAATAATATTATCAGCTACCTTGAGGTGATTTTTCACGTAATAAATTATCAATTATTATTATCATCAAACAATACCATGTCATATCAATATTATCAACATACAGCTTTCACACACCTTTTTTTTTATCTATGCGGTTTTTATTTGCGGAAACATACTTGAACTAATAACTAAACGAAGAACAGTCGTTGTGCCCATCGAACACCTAATGGTGCATAAGGCACTGCATTGGTACACCAATCGCAACGTATCTTGATCATTTTTGTCACATGAAAGTAATATGATCAGTCTCGCGCTCAGGTACCAGTCCGGGGACCATTAAATATTCTAGTGTACAAACACCCTTTAAAATAAATATTTTACAACAAGCATGTCGGGAATCGAACTCGAGACTTCTTGCATGGTAGGCAAACGCGCCGACCACTACACCACCAGGCTGACAATTACATATTGACAATTATATTATTATATTATATTATGTGAATGTAAATTTATAGTTTTTTTCTTTTACAGGATGACTTGTGCTTTTTGCTATTATGGTCTGGTTTTGATGACTACCGAGTTATTTGAAACATCTATAGATCATGATGGTGACTGCGCTGCTGATTGTAGACCACTACAAACCACAGACTATATGGACCTTTTGTGGACTACACTCGCTGAGTTTCCTGGTAAGAACTACATGTGTCAACTAATTCCTACAAAAAAATATATATTCTGACCGATTAGTGTACGCCCTAGATATGTTTTTGTGCATGTAAGATGTACGTACATGACCACCTGGACTTATAAAATTGTTTCCAATCTTTCAAAACATTTAATTGAAAATGAGCAAGTTCAGTGCTACGGGAAATTGGATACAAAAAATATTGTGAGTGTTAAATATTAGAGCATTTAATTGTATGGCGAATTTTCTCAAAAATGTAAGAAAAAATAAATAAACTTGTACTTTGTAACGTCACAGGTTTATATGACCACGTGTTTAAAATAGCCAATAAATCATAGCATTGTTTGTTTGCATAGTTTGTTGTGGCAACCGACAACAGATTTTCGGTTTCCGGAGTAACTATGTTGTTTGACGTTTACCTTGTTTTAACATTCAGCAGCTACAAAATAATAATTGCACGGGGTTCAACTTTTAAATGTCAGAAACAAAAACAAACTGTCGTTCCTACAAACTAATCCGATCATGTCAAACGATGTTGTATAATGCCTTCAGTCAGCAGTTCGTACAATAAATGTTAGATCAACCCATGTTTTCTTAGCTTCTTGTTAGGTATGTTTTATTGTTCGAATGTGTGTTTTGATTGCTCACCGACCAGAACTGGTCACTGACGGCAGTCGCGGGCGGTGTACTTTCGAAGTTTTGGTGGGGATTTTCAAAAGCACAAAACTGTTGAAAATTGTTGCAAGGATAATATGATGCGTATATTTTTATATATTTTTTAACTTAGTTTAATAGTCTAGTTGTCAGATTCTTTGTACGTATGAGGTATCTTTACACACTGAATTTATGAACTGGTTATTGCTTATTACTAATCATGATCACCTTTTTTTTTAGGAATTTTTGCTACAATCTACGTCATTGAAAGATTCGGAAGAAAAAAAACAATGGCATTTCAATTTATAATATTTGCAGTGTGTATCAGTTTTCTCATTATTTCGACACACAAGTAAGTTATTATTTACTTTGCTTTTTATTTCAAAATAAAATAGGCTTTGTTTGTATGAATCTTATCAACATATTATAATTAACAATATTTTGAGTTTGTCCAAATTTTTGTAGACAAGAACTGGATTCATCTCCCTGGGGAGCTGTTTATATTAACATATTACAACAGAGATGAAGAACATTTAAGAGAAGTTAATATAGAAGTCTAGGCATCTTCAGGGCTTATGACCTGTCAATGGCTGGTTAAATAAAGGTTTCAGCCCTTTTACTTCACAAACATCAACAGATGAAAGAATTGAAGGAATATAGATGTTCAAATATGGGCAGAATGGTGAATGTTACAGTGTGTCAAGTGGCCACTTAAACCAGCCATTGACAGGTCATAAGCCCTGTAGATGCCTAGACTTCTATATTAACTTCTCTTAAATGTTCTTCATCTCTGTTGTAATATGTTAATATTATAATTAGTTTAATTAAATATTTAAGGTAATGTTAAATTAAAAATTGTGTATAGTCTTTACTGAGAGTGAAAATCATGTCTTTGTAATTTAATATGTCTCTCATGTAGGTAGTATGAAATACAATAAGATAAAAATGGACTGATTCTAAAATTTAACAATAAATTACAGATGTAGTTTAATATTAAGCTCATTATAAGTTTTACGCTAAACCATCAAATTAAAGTTATTCTAAATTTATATTATCTTCAAAATTAATGTACACTCTATTTTGATGCTGAATTACCTTGTGAAAGAGACATAATGTAATATGTATGTATGTATGTAAATACAAAATATATGCTGATAAATATAAATTCATGATTTTGAATTTTCAATATTTTTTTCAACAATCTTCTTGCAGTCGTACTTTCCTCACATGCATACTGTTTCTTGCAAGAGGAATCATCGCTGGATTATTTCAAGCTGCATATGTTTACACACCAGAGGTAAGAACTTGTTTTTTTATTAGGAAAAAGTTTATATCTTTGTGTTAGAAATTCCACCACAGGTAATCCTTCCAAGTCTCTGTTGAAATGACAAAAAATAATATGCATTTTGTAAAAGTAAGTTGCTGCAAAAAGACGCCAAGAAATCACTTAGTTGGAGAAGCACTGCTCAAATTAAAAAGGATTTATTTGACATAACTTCGGTGATTGGACAGAACCGTTGTGTTGAACATGATATGATCGTTTATGTTTTTATGTAATACGTTGCCATTTTTAATGAATTCAGGTTTATCCAACACCCTTACGAGCAACTGCTGTCGGGGCATGCAGTGCTGTAGCAAGATTGGGTGCAATGATAACTCCGTATGTTGCTCAGGTAAAAACACAAAATATTTTTTTATTCAAATCAATGTTTACGTTCTTATAGGGAGAAAATTAAACAAAATATTATTAATGCACCGATAATAACTGGCGCATGCAATAATTTATAATGCCTGTTATTTAATTACAATAGAATTTAATGAACAACCATGAGCATCAACAAAATCTAAGATTTTTATTTCATATTTATTACTATTGACATTTCCCCATTGTTTCATTTTTTTAAAAATGATTATTATGGGAACTTGACACATTTTTATCTGCTGTCTTCGGGTGTACGGTATTTTGAAAAGTGCAAAACGTTCTGATACAGAAAATTTTATTCTGATACTCTGTCTAAAAAAAAATATAATCGGTTGACTTTTGAGGTGCAGAAAACGGGACAACGAAACGTCTATTCTAACAAAAGGTCTGACATGCAGTTGTCTTTTTCATACAGTATCGGGGAGGCAGCGCAAGACAGTGACAGGAAAACAATGTTCGAATACCTATTTATTAATATTCTCGGTCCTTACAATTTATGTAAACCGAAACACTAAAATAATAATGTATACATACATATTCAATTTGAACTAAATAAAATAATTGAGAATATACTTTCGATTGTGCTCATTTAATATATAAACGAGTATGTACTTAAATCTAGCAATAGCAAAGCATTGCCGGGTTCAGCTCGTATAATATAAAACATACTTTTTTTCTACTGCCTACCCTAGTTAAAAACTCTGTGCACGCAACTGACATACATACGCCTGTATCTAATGAGTTATTGGTTGTGAAATTTTGGTTATAAATGTAAATGTTCCTGGAAACAGGGAGAGGAGAGTGGGGATGGCATATACCATGTCTTCTCACTTTGCATTCAATTTTTTAGTATTGTTTAGTTTTTTCCATCTCCTTCTGTATTCATAATAAATATGAATGTGAAATCTGTAACTGGTCTTACTTCTTTAAATTGTTTACTCATACCTTGTATTTATTATAAAGACTGTTAATAATAGATAATAAATAAAATGTATAATTTAGAATTGTTACTGATTTTGTGTAAATACATTTAATTTTATTATAATGATACCAGATTTCTTTAAGGTGATGAAACTGGTTTATTTATCCATGTGTACTTGAGTGTTTTCTGTTTATTTTCTTTGTTTAATTTTAGTATTATTTCATAGACTTAAACCGAGTTTTATTCTAGGTTTTGCTGAAGTCATCCGTTAGCCTTGCAACTGAGGTATACGCAGTGGCAGCACTCCTAGCTGCAGTTGCTTCACTCGCTCTACCATTTGAAACCAAAGGACAAGAAATGAAAGATTCTATCACCCGATCACCGACGAGTACTTAAAGTAATTTAATATTCAACCTATGTGTTACTTTGAAAGCCAAACAATTTATTTATTAATTTTAAGCTTAATTTTGACATCGACTAATATTAAGATAAGCATAGAGTATTTTTTGTGTTCACTATCACTGACTCATTTTGTTTGAGCTTATTAATTATCACCAATTAAGTACTACATCAATCTTTTAGTGGAAATGTAACTCAATATGTATATTAGGGTTTGTACGGTAATTATTTATGAATTATGGCGATTAACAAAACCTTGCTGTTTTAAAAATAATTAGATTTTAATAATATAATTATTCCAATACATTGCACAGTTAAGCATTTACATTAACATACGAGGAGTGATGTTTACATTCGCGTAATGAGCCACTAAAAGACAGTAATTTTTTTCAATATACTTTTTTTTTAAATAAATTACAAATGTAGCAGTTTCAAAATATTGTTATCCTTATTTTAAAGAAGTCATTTTAAATCATATTATTAGTTTATGTTCTACAATAATTACTAAACAAAATTACAGTACGAGGGTTGCTACTTAAGTATTGAGATAGACGAGTAAAAACAAATATTTAAAATCGAAAATGGCTTTATTGTTTTTCAAAATATTCTCCTTGAAGATCGATACACTTTTGCATGCGTTTGAAACAATTTTTGAAGCACTTTTTCCAGTCCGATTGGGGTACCTCCAAAACATGTGATTTGAATGTATCAACCGCTTCTTCAGGCATCGAAAAACGTTGACCTCGCAATTTATTTTAGATATGCGGGGTGACCCATCAATTCGATGTTTTGAATCCTCAAAAATTCACTTGTTTGAGCTGATGTGCGACAGCTTGCATTGTCATGGTGGAGAATGATTTGTCTTCTGCAATTGGTTTCCCTTATTTTTCTGAACATTTCTGGCAAACAAATGGTGGTGTACCATTCAGAACTGACCCTTCTACGTTGCTCTAATGAAACGGTGGCAACATGTCCAGTTACTCCAAAAAAACAAGCGACCATTTGCTTCGAAGTGCTTCGTGCGCAGACAACTTTTGTTAGATTTGGCTTGTCTTGAAAGACCCATACAGTCAATTGTTATTTAGTTTCGGGTTCATATGCATAGATTCATGATTTGTCGCCTATCACGATCTTATAGACGTCTTTTGAAGCACCGCGATTGAATTTTGTTAACATTTGTTTGCACCAATCGACACGCGCCTTTTTTTTAGCGACTGTCAAATTATGGGGTATCCAACGCGAATAAATATTTTTGACGACCAAATGTTCATGCAATATTGAATGTATGCAAGTGGAACTATTGCCCAAGCATGCCTCAATCTCACGGTATGTCACATGACGATCTTGCAATATCAGTTCACGCAAAGCATCGATTTTTTCTTGCGCAACAGCCGATTTTAGACGACCTTCACAAAATTCGTCCTGTAACGAAGTGTGATCACAATTGAATTCAGAAAACCAGCGAAACACGGTGGCTCGAGATGGTGCTTCATCACCAAAAGTCACAGCGAGTTGATCGGCACACTGTTGTTGGTTTAATCCTCGTCGAAAGTCATAGAAAATCATCGCACTAAAATGTTCACGATTTAATTCCATATTTTTTAACAAAATTAATTTTTCAAGTATTTGTAAACAGCATAAATATCACTCGTATGTCAAAACATTCTGAGTACGTTTACAATTAAAAATGGCAAACTTTACGATGACTATGTCAGATTTGACATATTCACACTGGTGTTGCCATATATCAAAACTTAAGTAGCAACCCTCGTATTATATTTTTCCAACTGCTTATATATTTTTTTACAGATAATCTTAAGTTTACTTTTACGCTTCCAGCATTTTAAGGTTGTGAAATATCGCATTTAACTGTTTTATTTTATGTTTAGTTTCAACCTAAGTAAGTGCTTAGGTTTCTCAAAGCGTTCCTCACAAAAGCATTTTAATAATCAAGTTATCAAAAATTACCTATAGTCAATTATATAACAGAGTTTAGGTATGATGTATTTATAACTATTATTTAATTAATTAACTATTAACGTAATCACTGTTTCATGTCGCATTATGTGATAGCACTGCTAATTAAAAAATATATTTTCTGAATTTAAGTGACTGTTAATAATGATTATAATAATTTTATATCTGTTAAAATTATAAAATAAATAATTTTATTTACAATTATTGTATTTTTTTGTATGCATCCAAAAATAGCCTCTAATTAAACTTCTGTGTTTTGGAAATGGTGGGATGCAACTTTTTTAATAAATTATAGAATTAATCGGAATCAAGTAAAATGTGTGCTGAAAAACAAGAAAGGGAACACAAAAATGTGTTGCTGTTTAACATGTTTATTTTATGACCAATGATTTTCTAATTTGGTTTGGAAAAAAAATCATTTTTATTATTTTGTCTCCTGGTCGTGGCCCTATCCAATCCCAATAACTCTCTAAAATTAAATCAACAATTTGCCTCCGATGCTTTGTGAAAACTCAAAATATTATTCTAACATTTTTTTTTTAACTTACTCAAATATAAGCATAAATTTAGTATTATATTCATCAATTATTAGAAACTTCTTTTCCTACGGGAAAGATTGACAGCGCTTTCTTCAATAAAATACATGATAGGTAAATATCAGTTTTTTACTATTTAAATTAATAAGAGCCTATGAAATACTATCAAGTAAAGTAAAAAGAATATTTTTTTTTTTATTAAAAACATTATACATACATTGGTTAATTACAGAGGCACAGTTTAAAGAGACACAACCAGGAATGACCCATGCCTGTGAACCTGCCCCGACTCGCTAGAAAATCCATGTTAAGTCAGCGCACGCATATTAGTAGCATAAATAATATTTTTAATTCCCGCGGTTCATTGCATTGGCCACGCTCCTAGTATATCACGATTCAGTCAAATTTTGAATTTTGTGACCGTTTAAATTTAACTTTTAATCACAAATCATGATGTTACAATTGTCAAGGCCAAACATGTCGCATTTTCGTAATGACATATTTTTTGATAATTTTATTTTTAAAATTATGTATAAAAACATTTCTCCGCAATATCTAAGCTCTCTAAAGCTCTAATAACGCGCTTCTCTAAGCCACTGCAGGGTGGATTCATTCACCATTGTTCGAGCGATAGCAGGATATGCTAAGACCACCATAAATGCTTCAAATATAAATTTTTGTTTTATATGGTAGAATTGGCTCTGCACTATGTAGCCATTTCACTGGAATAAAAAATATTCAAAAATATTGATTTTGAAAATACTATGAATTTTTCTAAATCTATTTCACATGTTTTTATCAGTATTCGTAGTATGTGATATTTCCCTAATATGTCAACCCTCTATAAGGGAAAATTGATTACCAATCTTGTAAATTTATGCAAAATAGCAAATGGCCCAATGGACATCCCTGAATTAACAAGTCTTATTAGTATTAGGGTACCCGCTCACCGCACCCTCCTTTGAAGGGTCCTGCAGTCAAAATTATTTTTTTAAACCCCAATCCTTAGATTACATCAACTCAGTAATAATTATGGAGATTGATATTTTTTTTCTCTATGTATTTTTGCTTAAATACTGGATAGTAAATATGTATTTAAAAAAAAACTGAAACCCTAAATATTTCTTTATATCATCGGGTATTTCACAGTTGAGAAGAATGTAATATGATTTGTTTTTACTGTATTCCTCACTTAGACATCTCATGCCAAGGAAAACACTATAATATTTTATGAATTTAGTTTTTTAACAATATGTGTATGAAGAGTAAAGAAAAAGTAGTGTGGTAAATAAAATTTAAATAATATTTTTTAATGTCTTTATTAGATAATTTTATTATGACTTGATAATAATACATCTTCACACATAATATATGTACAAAATAAAATTCAAATCACATATTAAGTTGTATTTTATACGTTCAATGTTTCTGTTTTGTTTAACAAAAATGCAAGTATTTATTTCAATATCTGTAAAACTTCTTTACAGAACACAAAAAAAATAAAAAATTAGTGACATTTGTAATAATATTACATATTGTTAAATCTGTCAAATTATTTCACCCCCACAATAGAACTTAAGTTTACTATATTACCTAATTGAAACTAAAATTAATGGCTATATCTGTACGATTGTCAAATAAAAGATTTTTTTGAAAATTGTGGTGTGAGAATAATACTCGTCTTTTTATGTTTTAATGTGAGTTTGAACACAAAAGTTGGCAAATACCTATGTAAATAAATAATTATAAAATGGATTTATTTTAATTAAAATCAAAATTCACAAAGGGGCAAAAGAAAATGTTAAATGATACTTAATTAGATTTAACGCGGTGATCTTACTATCCATATTTTAACATCAATATAACCCAACTCAAAAGTTGAGTAAGCCAATGTGCTTTCTTAAGCAAGACTGTACTATTGTGCAAGGCGAGCCCAATAGATCGGCCGCATTATACACCATGAGGGTCTCCTGCATGACATAATAGAGAGAATAGCTGAGGGGACAAATTATGGAGGGACCCGAAGGGAGTATTTGGAGCAAATGTGCGAAGATTTGAACTGCCCTCATATGTCGAACGGAAGAGGGCTGCAGAGAATAGAGACCAATGGAGGACGAGATACAGGATTTTGCTGCAAACCAATCCTCAGGATTGAGACTGCGAAAAAAAAATTGTGCAAGTAATAATGTTGTTTATTTGTAATTGGTGAAAAATATTTATATACATATTTATTATTTTACCATATTATAAAAAATATGACTTACTTAAACTTACACAAATAATAACTTTTTTCATTAACAGAATCTACCTTTATTCAGGAGTTTCTTTTATGCTCCACTTTTGAAAATAACACTGATTTTGTTTAAAAACGAAGGGACAGAATTAAAAAATATGTATATTATTAAATCAAAGAAGCAACTTAAATAGGAATATTTTATAGTTATCTTAACGATTAGGATTGTACAAATAATTATTTTGGAATTAATATCACATTTAAATTTACACTAATCCTTAATATAGGAGTATATACTACAAAATTTATCTGTAGTTTATTTTTATAGGCAACACTACCTGGTAAACTGACACAAACTTGTATTACTTATATGTATTTACATTTAATTGGTGGTATGTTTTGCATCTAGATCATAGATTTTCATCATTTTGATACATTATTCTCAATATTATAAAAAAAATGTTATTGTAAATTACTATTTAGTTTTTTGTTGCTTACAAACATCAGGTTTTAAGACATTCCATTATCTATTATTCAAATAATACTCAAAATCTTGATAGAAGGGGAAAATATTGTGAGAAAATGAAGAATCGATCTGACTCTACCACAATATCTCATCTGTGACTAATTTTAAGAATTATTATATTTTTATCTATGTAAATTTACTTTATTTAAGTGGTGGCAATTAAAAATATGGTAATACAAAATTTTATATTTTTTGGAATGCAAAGTTTTATTCCTTTAAATAAATTCTAATATAAGTCAATAGTACTACTTATAATTGAACCCATTATTTTACCTTTAATATTTGTGTAGTTGCAACAAATCACTCATTTAAGCCTTATTAAATCTAAAAACCTTAAAAATGTATACTCATTCACTTAGCTTTAACATTTGAATACTTAAGTAACTTATTTTCTGCGCCATAATTTAGAACAGCATCCCTTTATACAGTGTGCATACAGTACAGTGTAAAATAATTGCTACATTTTTAAAGAAATAATACTTTAAAAAAAAATATCCTTACTAACTTCAATTTAGTCCTTAAAATATAGCTTAATTAGAATGACAGCTGTCAAACTAATTTCATTAGTGATGGGAAATTACTGATCACTGATCAGATCGATTTTATCAGTTAATTCATGCAATCATGAAACTCTGTTTCCGAAAATTGATATAAAAAACAAGCCTATTATAGTGTGTTTAACATAATTGTTCACCAAAAAATGAGACATTTATACTTTTTTCATGAACAACATCAAACGAATAATTTTTTTATTCGATCAATTTGTCCCATCTCAACGTTTTTGCAAAATGGTGTAACCTTGTAAGAACGTCGTTAATAATTAGGTTTATTTTAGTTTTTTTAATTTTAAAGCTGATTTTATATATTAATGATGATTTATGTTTCAAGCATTGTAATAAAAAAATAAATTATCACGCCAGATACAAATGATTTTTCATGTGTCAATATAAATAACTCCTTTGACGTTACTACAAAGTTATGTCCTCACTTTTTCTGACAACTGTCATTCTAATCATGTTACATTTTAAGGACTATAGATTGCTATAACTAGTACCCAAAAAGGACTACTTTTATCGAAACTGATTTGGTTCAGTCCACCCAAGGGTTGATTTATTAGTGAAAATCCGCTTAGTTCTGTACTTTTCACACATTTTTTACATAAAAAGTAACAATGGGAATCGACAAATAAATCATTAAAGAGCCAATAAATATCATTTGAAATAAATTTATAGATCTGCAAAATGAATAATGTTAGACAGCGTGAAATCGGCTATCAATAGGTTATAAGCCCATATTCCTTTCTCAATAAGTTTCTCAGTATCTGTTCAAATACCTGGCAATAGTTTTTTTTTATTATTATCTCCGAATATTGGCTTTTAGATTTTTTTACCAGATAAATATTTCTATTTACTTGTAAAGCATTAAAATAAAATCTTTTTTTCCACCATTTTTTGTGCGTTTCTGAAATTATTAATTTTAGAGTTATAATAAAAATACGATTTATCTTGGTGTTATTTACTATAAAAAAATATTTTCAAAGCAAAACAATGCAATTTCTAATGGCCATTGTTATAAGGAAGCATCCTAAATAGACACATATACTCCTATGTATTTTGCATGTATGACCCACTTTTTAAATTTTCTATGTGTACTTATGTGATTTAATCCTCAGTCAATATACATTTTATAACTTTAAAAAATGTTTATATCGGCCACATTACTTAATTATTGTTGTTTTACAAAAGTGCATTTAGGGCACTCAAGACATTGTGAAATAATATAATACTTCAACCTAGATAGTAAAGTAACCAAAGAAATAACTATTCATTTGAAGTAAATATAAACAAGCATGGTGAAAAATAATGCAACCCCTGTGTATATATATTTTTTTTAAAACCTAGGAAGTTTTATTAAAAAATCTGAAAGATTTTAGAATCTAGAAGAAATGTATAGACAATCATTTTGATAAACGATACATTATTCATTTGTACTTGGCGGTATAGTATACATACATAAATTGAAGGCACGAGAGCAAATTCATAAATTATAATCAATGTATAAATAATAAGTGTGCTCTTACTGAATTCTAAAAATAACTTATCTACTATGTGAATATAATTTTAGGATTAAGATGATGATAGCCAGTTACCCTTAATGTTTATTTATAAGCTTAGAATTGGTTTTTTTTATTACTATTTGACCCAGGTTTTGTAAACAATAAGTATACTATAATAAATCCCAAGATTATGCATGAACTCTATCTGAATATTTCTGTGTGTTTCACAACAGCATTACTTTCCAAATACTCAAAATATCACCTGTTTGTGTATTTATTATTTAACCACACGAATGCCAAAGCGTAGATCTCAGTTCTCAATTTCGGTACCCATTGAGTGCTGGAGCTAAGATCGACGCTTCAAAATCTTCAAGCGGAACTCGCCTTATTTTCCTTGTTATTGTGGATTTTAGGGCCTAAAAAAGATTTCATATACTACTTTTTGAATAAACTGATTAATATCATCAAACAACATTGTTGGTGTCATAACAGTGTCAAAAACCCTTTTCAATGGATTGTGATTCTAACGATTATCTTTCAGAAAAATAATGATAAATGTACGTATTTGTTCGTTATTGATTGTATTTAGGGATAGATTCATATAATAAAATCGCCACCATTGTCAGTATTTCAATAGCTTTATTCAAATAGAGTGACAGTTCGCGAAATAAATTCAAAGTGAGCTTTTTTACAAAAAGCATTCAACAGTTAATACATTGTTTATCCCAGTTTATAAAAATTTGATATAACAAACAATAATATTTCGATTTTTACAAATTAGCACAGCAAGGGTAGATTGGTTTGAAAACGAATGCCATAGACTAAAGAAGGTGCCCATTTTATCCAGTATTTGTATGAATTAAGTCATATTTTACTACTTTTTTGATGCCTGTATATCCCTACATCAGTTTTTATTTTTAAAAATGCAGTTTTGTGATGCAGTCTTTATTGTATTCGTTTTTCCAAGACAAAGTACGAAATTTTAGTTATGACTCTAAAAATGTTGTGTTATTATCTTATACAGACGTTATTGCCGAGTTTAAAGCACATAAATATACAGTTTATATAGAGGTACACCAAGAATTGGAATCCCAGCGATTATGCTTCGTTTTCTAGTAAAAGGTACGACCGCAAAAAGACTCAAATATCAGTGCGCGCCGGCAAAATGCTCGGCAGTTGGGGTAAATTTTGCATCCTGCTAGTTTGGCATTCGAGCGGTTAATAAGTTACAATGAACAAAAAACATCCAATAATTTTTAATAATTTTACATACTTAAATTATTGTTTTACAGATAAAAGTAGTGACTATAAAAAAAACCCTAACAGGGTATAAATATTGAAATAACCTTAGAATCCCATTTATGCAATAATAAAGTGTGAATTATATAATTTAACCTATTTTTATATGCGACTGTGATGTATACTGTACTAGGTGGATCAAAAAAATCGGAATAATCCTAAGAGATGGCATTAGTATGCACTTATGTGAACCTATCATAAAAAGCTTCATCCTTCATTAAAAGTCTGTCAAAATTTCAGCCATTTTTGTCTACGCATTTACAAGTTACAGCAGTGAGAAGCAACCAACCTGTGTGGTTTTTTTATTTTAAATAGAAATATCTGAGTTTCGTGTTCTGATTAAACATTATTATTCACACAAGAAAACGATAATCTAGACCAAAGCCAAGCTAGATAAGTGTTATCCAGACTCTGCATCGTCGATAAAGATGATTAAAAAGTGGTTTTCAGACTTTTGTTGTGGCCGTACAAGCACCAATGACGCTGAACGATCTGGACTCCCAAAAGACATCAGTATACCGAAAAATGTGGAAAAAAATCCATTATATTATGAGAAATTGAGGGAGCTGGCATAGACCACAAAGATGTCGTATGGCAGTGTGTCCAATATCATACATGACATTATGGGTCTGAAGAAGATCTGCGCGCGATGGGTGCCGTGGTTGCTAACAGTGGACCAAAAACAAATTCGTGTTACGACTTCCCAGCAGAATTTGGCAATGTTTATAAAAAATCCGACGGAGTTTTCGCGCCGATTCATAAACATGGATACATTTCTACACACTAGAGTCCATGCAACAGTCGAAACAATGGGTTTCTCCGGGTGAAAGTGCTCCGAAGCGTCCATAAACTCAACAATGGGCGGGAAAGGTAATGGCCTCCATATTTTTGGATGCGCATGGAGTATTATTTATTGACTATCTTGAAAAGGGTACATCCATAACTGGCGCATATTATTCGTCATTAATAAATCGTTTGAAATTGCAGGGAAATGGCAGCATTTGAAGAAGAAAAAAATTATCTATCATCACCAAAATGTGCCTGCTCATTCGTCGTTAGTTGTGCAAGCAAAATTGTGAGATATTAGGTTTGAACAGGTTCCTCAGCCGCTGTATTTGCCAGACCTGGCCCCCAGCGACTTCTATCTGTTTTCAAACCCGAGGAGATGGCTCACCGGTAAGCGATTTTACTCTAATGAGGAACTCATAGCTGAAACTGAGGCCTATTTTGGAGAGCTTCCGAAGGACTACTTTTTGGATGAGATAAAAAAGTAAGAAAATAGTTTGACTCGATGTATCGACTTAAAAGGAATGTATGTTGTAATGTTGTATGTGTAAAATAAAACTGAATTTGGCCAAAAAAATATTTTTTTGTTTCACTTATTCCAAACTTTTTGATTCACCTATAAACAAAGCCTTTAAGCAAAGAAAAAAAAAATACAAAGAATTTATTTTAATAAATATTACTGAGATCATTACAAAATGTTTAGAAACATTACAAATATACAATATTAATGGATGTTTTTGAGGTTAGCTAAATAATCAAGAATACAATAAAGGTTTGGTTTCGGGAGAAATTACATTTTCTATCCAGTAATAAGTGCATAATGGTTTACTTCTAGGAAAAAATATAATTGTTTTATTTAACCAATGTGTTACTTGTTGCAACAAATTTTAATTTCAAAAACATAATAATACTACAATACATGGTAATATGCCATTTATAGTAGATTTACTGTTTATTTGAATGTCGGTTACTTGTTTTTTAATACTTTGTTAATATTCTAACCATAATTGACTAAATTTCTTATCACACCCATCCCTCAATTTAAGTGGTTTTGTTTCAATCTGGTTACAAGAGTGTGATGTAATGTAAAATGTACATAGTAAGAGTCATAATACAAACAAACCACCATGCCGTTTACCCATGGGGATAGGCAGAGAAGATAAAAACACCACACCACTCTGCCTTTGCAAACAGACCTCGCTTCTCTACATTCATACATCATCATGCACACACACCAATTTTTCCAACTTTTGAGCATCTTAAAGAATTGTTGGATTCTCAGTCTTTCTCATTTTCTGCATCCACCAACATTCGCATTATAAATCTTTTTAGCCGGCCTTTCGTTGTCCAATTGCTCTGCATGTCCAAACCAGTTTTTAATCACACATTTGAGTAAGAGATCGCATCTGGACAGCATTCAGTCTACCTCCATTCTTTTTTTTCCAATTACAAACTCGCTTCTATACATCGGGGTTGGCACTAGGACTCCATTGGGAACTGTTAATTTCGCCTCCTACAATGAACATTTATTTGCTTGGGTTGATTTTAGTGCAACATATACCCTGTTTCTAGTATTAACCCTTTTTCCAATATCTTTCTCTGTATTTCCATTCCTAGTAAACATACCTCTCAGATACACAATTCTTCTACTTGTTTCGGAATATTTCCGTTCACAAAGATCTCACATTTAGTCATACTTTCATCCCTTTCAAAAAATTACTCAATTATTTATCTTTCTTTTTTCCCTTCAGAGTAGTTACACCACATGTCATATTTACTTTTTTTTTTAATGTTAATGTTTGTCTACACATGTTTGAAGCTGTACAATGAGTTACCTGAAGAAATAAAGGAGATAGAAAAGACCGAAATATTTCAAATTAGTTTGAAAAAATATGTTGTAGATAAATTTTGATTAAAAAAATTGTATTGTTATTAAAAGTTTATATTAGTTCTTAAGATGTTATGAACTAACTTGATAAAGCATAAATTATATCGGCAAATATTTTAGTAAATTAAATGTAACATTTTTCAGTTTTAATATTTACTTTGCAAAATATAAATATTACATACATAAAATACATATATACAAACCATATCATTATTAATTAAATCTATAGCCTCACAATATTAATGAAATTAAAAAGACACAGATGCTATTTTATTAATAAAATATTATCATAAGTACTTAAATTTGGGATAACATTTAAATGAAATATTTTGTAACTCACCAGTTCTTATTGACAAAAAGATAAAATTAATTGTGAGTGCAACTAATTTTTGTTTTATAAATTTATTAAAATTGCCCTCAAACAAAGTGTTACATTAAGATCTATATTTTCTATGATTCTACTTTGAATGGTTATTTTTGATAAAAAAATTTTTTCAGAAAAAGCATACTATTTTAAATAAATTTGCAAATGCAGTATATTTAAAAAAAAATACTAATTAAGTCTGATTACCTTAAAGAAAATCATCATCTTATTCGCAACCAACGGTGCATGGGGCATTACATTGACACGGCATAAAAAAGCAAAAATCAGTCTATAAAGAACAGTTTTTTCTAACCACAATTTGTGTTTGTCAAGTTTTGGTGATGAATAAGCTATTGTGTCGCAAGCTACCATCGCCTGTTACAGTGAAATAGCATAGAAACATCACATTAAATTAACTTTGTTAAAAATAACTTAAGGGTAACAATGAACATGTCATACTGTATTACTGGATGAAGATAGTAAATATTGGAGAACAATCTTTATAGCGGAAAATAAATACCAGGTATATTAAAACTAAAATAAATGCTAACCATTTTAAATAATACAATACACCAGTAAGCTGCAATAAATCTCGAAATTCAATAATTATTCCTATTATTAATTCTATGTGCGGAAGAAAAATAAAAAAAATAAAAAAACTGGATTCGGGTTGTATGCAAAATATTACTTAGCTGGCAAACAAAATTCAATTTAATGTAATAAATTTCAAAAGTTAATAAATAAAACAAAATATGACTGAATGTTTAAAACAATTTTTAAAATACTTTACTAATCTTGAATTTGATTCAATTCCATTCTTCCTTTGCACAAAGAATTTACATAAATATGATAAATACCTTTAATGTATAAACATACACACCTTTCAACTGGAATTTTCTATGATATGAATATTCTAGAATATTCATGGAAATTTATTTCCTTGCTCATGTATTTTAAAAAAACAATGCATAACAAACTGACTTGATATTATTATTTTAATAGAAATGTGAAAAATGTGTTAAAACTTAAATTAGAATCTTAGTAAAAAAAATAAATCAACAAGGTATATTTATCTGATTAAAAATATGAGTATTTCAATTATTAAATATTTAGTCATTCTCACCACCGTGGATTTAAGATGCAGCAAGGCATTTCTAAAAAACATGGGCAATATAAATCATTTTAATACAATTATCACATGAACACTCATAGTCTTTAATCCTCAGTGAAATTTTTGCTGGGGGAAAAATAAAATAAAAGAAATGTGTAGTCAAACAAATAAAAAAATGGCCATTGAAATGTTAACTGAATAATTAAAACTAATACTGTTGAATCAGAAATTTGTACTAAAGGTGATTTCATGTGAAATAGCAAAATGGTATTTTTAATCATCATCATCGAGTTCAATAATTACAGTGGCTAAATTAGTTATTCTTTTATGTTCATCTAATAACTTTTGATACAATTTACATTTGGGTATTTTAAGATCTTCAGCCTCTTCGATCAAATCCTTTAATTTATCAATGCGGCCTCTTTGTGACGGTGAAGAAAGCGCAGATTTGACTTCCGTCATCCAATTATCAAAGCTTTGAACCCTTAATTTAATAGTTTGTAACATAATATCGAGTTCCGCAATTTCATACCTATAGTGAAGAACTAAATTTTCTGACTTGCATTTGCAAAATTCAACAGCATGTTCTAAGCAAACCATATTAGGACAATTACTACACGCTAAAGCAGACATAAAACATGTTGTTTTACATACATCACATAAGCGTTCATCATCACCCAACCGCTCAAAAGCTTTACGGCCAAATTGTTTCACTCCTTTAACTCTGAGTAATGCTCGGTGATGTTTTTCATTTTCCACCATCGAAGCTAATTCCTTATACGTTGGTATCACTTCGGCTAGATCTAGTTTATCTCCTTCCAATGCCATTCGGCAGATCAACTCATCGTGGGAAAATACGCAAAATCGTTTTAGATTTTTGTAATGTAAAACACATTCCCGCCCAATAGGCAACCAATCTGGTGGAGCAAAATTTACAGCTTCGGCAAAGTTATACCCTTGATTGAATCCTGTGTGATAGGACCTGGGAAACGTAATAATAAACTCTCCAGCATGCTGATCTGTCCTGTAAATAGGCACTCCAGCGTTCATGAGGATATTAGGGTTCATTATGGTAACAAGCTGATGCAGTAAATCAGGTTGGGATTTAAAAAGTTCGGGAGTAGCTTTCTTCATGGTCGTTTCTAGAATCTCCGCACTAGCACCAGGTACTCCGTACCAAGTCTTAGGTTCTCCCCAATGAAGAAAGTTAATGGAATAGCTCCAATGGTCCTCATTATGCCAGCAGAAAGCTGAGAAGCACATCCCCACATACATCCAAGGAACTGTCATACCAGAGATATCAGTGTTTATGAATCTCAATACAGAACCATTAAGAATAGGTAGGTTATTTAGGTTCCAACCAGACTCTACATATTCCTGGTCTCCTGGAAATAGATTGATGGATGACTTTGTGGGAAATCCAGAACCATGATCCATGGAATGAAGATCTGCACCATATTCAACCACCACATCAGCATCTGTACTGGATACGATTTTCCAGAATTCTCGTTCAGCCAGGGCAGTTGGCACTGAATGACTATCCATTTTAAAATAATCTTTTTTGAATGTATCGGCCATTTCACCAAATTCTTGTAATGTGTATTCTCTTTCTGCTTGAGCAAATCCAAACGCTTCATCAGGCTTTTGCAGTTCTTCAGCTATGCAACTTAAACAGCGCCAATCACCATCTGGAATACTTTTTAAAGGTGGCTTCAGACAAAAGGTGTGATAAGTATCCGAGCATCCATTGCATATAAGTAGCTCATTGTCCTTGTTATCTTTTTTACATATGACACAGTGATATATCGCTAGAGGGTCAATTTCAACTTTGAGTCTCTTTCGGAATTTACCATGTGTTTCATCATTGTTAATGGAAGGAATAATATTGCAGCCGGGCATCTTAGGCCCAGCTCCATAGCACTGTAATCGCTTTAACTCTCTGTTGCATTTATCCACACCCATATCTTCTGATATTTCAGATTCCTCTTTTTTTAACTTTGTCGAACTACTGTCATAAGCATCTGCATCAATAACCACAGCATCAATGGTAACATTACATAAAGTATCTGGTTCTTCTTTCTTGGGAATATCTTTTGAATTATTTTCAGACACTTTGGGTACTTTTTTTTCATCAGACCAAAACTCGTGAAAAGGTAGCAAAATGTGTTCGTAAGTATTTTTTAAAAATGTTGATGCTAATGGACTGTTGTTGTAGCCCAGTAAAGATCCCACATTCTTCCATTTATACAATGTACACTGTTCAAAACCGCCTTCAAGTTTGACAATATGATAAAGGCTAAATAAATCAACCTTTCTTCCTTCTAATGAAGGTATTTTTAATGGATGACCTTGTAATTCCCAAAATCGGGATATCTTATACAGGAAATTTAATTTGAGCCTAGTCACACCCTCCAGTTCATTCAATTTTTGAATTCTGGGAGTAAACTTAAGTTTATCTACGTCCAGCGAAAAAGGAGGCGACCACAGCTTCGGGGGTCTAATTTTACATATCCCTGTTTTTTCTGCAATAGATCGAATTTTATTGATATATCCAAGAGGGTCGGAAAATTCTTCAGCCGTCGGCTCGAATACTGGTGCTTCAGGTGGTGGTAGAAAATCAAACTCATTTCGGCAAGCGTAAATACTTTTTTCGAGAGAATTTACATCCATTTTTACGTATTTTTTGTATTAATTACCGAAAATTACATTGCAGCACCCAACATCACTGAACAGCATTGAACTTAGTCTTCCACAGCTGATCCACAATCTCGATCGCACAACGCACTTTTAACAGCACTGATCCAGGGCTGCAGAGCGTACAAAAAGCATACATACGTGATTTCCTGTCAAATAAAAATGGCAGCTAAGCCAACTAAACTGAAAGTCTGAATCCGATTGGAATATGCTAGCAATATATAGTTGATGAACGAAACAAAAAAGCAGTTTATTAAAAGAACGATGATAAACTGATAGTTCAGTGGAAATTATTTTTAAAACCTTAACCACTTCACTGATTTATTAATCAAATTACGACACAACGCAGCCATTTTGGAATAATTTTACAAACACAACAAATAATATCAAATGAGCCAGAAGTTCTCAAACATTTTCTTACTTCTACCGTAATACTGTTTTAAAAAATAAATAAACTAGGACTAGAAGTAATTGCAAAGTTCTATCAAAAATTCAATAATATCTCTATTAGAATAAAAACAAGAGCAACTCACGGGATTTATTATTTGAAAATTCATAATGTTTACCATGAAAACAATCGACTTAGTAGGTAAAAGTAAGCATAAAATATCTTGCTTGTGTCATCGACGCTCGCCGCTTGTGAATTTTACGGAATTTTAATGGTAAAAGGTAGAAAGGATTTCCGAACTGGATTGTGGGGATTAGTGGCAATTAATGCTTACCATCCTAGAGCGAAAATGAATTATTATCATTAGTAAAAATTTAAAATAGCAATGTTATAAATCTAGTTTTTAAAAAGCAGCGTAGCAATAACTTGCAATTAATCTTATTTCATAACAAGAAACAAGTTTGATTTGAAATAGTTTCGCCTTCATTATTACCTTATCCCTTATCAGGGACCATTGAATATTTTTGTGAAAACCCACTTACGAAAAAAATATTATTTTACGTCGACCCTGACGGGAATCGTACTCGGGATATCAGGCATTGTAGACAAACGTACCAACCAGTAGACCTGAGGTGGACTAATCTCCCCTCGAACCCATTTTTCAGAGTTTTTACCTGAGAGTGGCCGTCGAATCAAAAACATTCGTCCAGGGTTCTGATTCTATTTTACACAGCGAACTGCATTCATCATTCTGCCCGGGCATGGAAAATGTTTTCACTATCATCAATTCAGTACCAGCGGTCACCAACTAACATCGACCTATCAACGCCACGACAAAAGCCGCAACATTAATGAAGTTACATGAAATTTAATTTATTAATTTATATAAATATACGTTGCTGAAAATTCAAGCAAAGTTTGTACCAAGATTTATATGATCTCTTAAAAGACTGCTAAATAATTCCTTTGCGCGCGGTGATGTAACATCGTGTTACCACAAGCAAAAGACGGTATATTTTAAATTTCAGAGATCTGAAAAACAAACATGGAGACATTCGATGATTTAACGGGATTCACGGGACCACAATTCGATTCACTATATGTTTTTTTTTAAATATATTCTAGTCAAAATTGATTAGTTTAAATACAATTATGTAAATACATATTTATGTAGTGCATAATATTAATTACTATCGTATTTCAATTATTATGGTTTTTTTTTTAAGTCGCATTTGAAAATTAAGTCTGGTAACTTATCAAGGTAGGTACTTAAATTCTATCAATTGTTTTTTTATTGCATCTTAAATAATATTCCCCAAATTAATAAATAATTCTAAAATTATACTTAAATATGTACCTGTGCAAAGAAAATAAATAAAATATTTATGTTTTGGATATAAAATCCCAGTAGTGAGGTGAATAAAGTATACAAACAAAAAAGAAGAAGATCCAAAATAAAATAAAAATTGTTACAAATGACAACACAGGAGAAAGGATACATTGTCCTTGCGAGATGTAAGTGACTAGGGGTGTGTATGTGTGTGTGTGTGTGTGAAAAAAACAGTTACCATGGTTACTGGACACATTACGCATTGTTTCGGGTACGAAATTGAACTTTTTTTTTCGTTTTTACAGCTGTGTTCTAGCTCCTAGCTATCATATTTGTTTTTCAAACTGATTTGTAGTTAGGTAGGTACACGTTTTCTGTTTTTTTTTTGTACCACATAGGCTACAGCGCAGAATATCCAGGCTATAAATAAATTTACAAACAAATTGCTATCTCACAGAATATGTTGTACCGTCAAACATGACAATTTTGCCCAGCCATGACAATTTTGCCCACTGCCGAAATCCTTAACAAAATCAAGTTTTAAAGTAAGAAAAGTTATAAGTATCATAAAAATTACATTTGGTAAGTATATTTTGATAGTTCTATGGCAAAACTAAATATTTAGTTTACCGCCAGCTTCAGTTGATCACTTGAAATTTGAAGTTAAACTTGAAGGTCTGTTTGTGTATATCTACAAATATTGTCAAAACTTTTGTTGTTGCGGAGTTTGTGTTGAAAGGAGGAAAATAAGTTTTATATATTTCATTGCATACATAATAAAGACGCTATAGAGCGTATTTCTGTATATCTATTTGAACAAACACAATAGATATTTAAGTGGGCAAAATTGTCTTAGATTTCTTAGCTAGTGTTTTGACAATTTTGCCTACGTCTAGGGTTGTCGCTACATACTACATTGAAAAAACATTATTCAAGAAAGTAGAAAAAAACAAAGTAGAAAATATAAAAGAAAATGACGTAAACGGCAAAAATATGATTTTAAACGAGGTAATGGGATGTTTTGTTCAAACTGGCCCATGAATCCGATTTTTTGCTAAAGATTTAACAAATAAGATTTTAAAATCTGAATGGGGTTTCAACTCAAATACACGCTGAAAATGACAAGCCAGTTATTCTGTTTATTTAAACTTTTTATACCACACAGCAATTAGTAAACAATCCATCCGATTTTTCTCTACCATCAGGATCAAAAGATACCTACACCTTATAGAGGAGAACATTGAAAAAAAAGTCATAACGACACGGAAACAACAGACTTTGATGCCTACTCAGTTCATCTACAGATTTCGAGACATTCATCATAAGTCATTACGACGAATATGAACAACGTGCCTCCGAATCTTCGGCCGAGGAAAACGAAAAAACAGTGTCTGATCCGCTTGAAATTAATAACGGTGAAGAAGTCGCTTTCGTTTTAGTAAAGTTTAACACTCTTGATACGAAAAATGACAAATATTATGTCGTTTAAGTTATCAGCGCATCAACTACCACAATTTTAATATTGTTATGTCATTTGTAAGACGCAAACGTAATGGAGCTTTGTGTGATCTCAAGTTGAGGATATTGCTGATGTATTTAATTAGAACATAGTGAAATCTTTACCTGAACCTGTAATCTTGCGTCAAGGTTTTCATAAATTCAATGTAAATCTTAAAAACTGCAAGATTGAGTCATTTTCTGTGAGTAAATTAAAAATTGTTTTACAAAAACCAACTTTAATTTTTATCCGACCACATTTTAGAAAGTTTTATTTATTAAATTTGCCAGCTTTTTGTGAAATTATAAAGACTTATTTTTTATTTTAAATGTTTTTTGTATAAATATTTTTAACAGTCTAAAGAAGAAAATAAAATAATATGAATTCTGTACATAAATACAATTTCAAATTATAGGTAATCTAGCAAATAATTGCACTGCTCTACAAAAAAATAAAGATCGTTTTTTTTCTACATACACATTCAAAGAAAAATCGTTTTGGGGGCAAGCTCCCTTTATTACGAAAATCGCATCAAAACTGAAATGGTTTGTAAAAAAAAATAATTGGCTTATGTATAGTCAAACACGAACAAATTAAAAGGATTAGAGATAAACCCCTTTGGTTTTGTTAAAAATCCAATTATGTGCCAACCCTGGCCCACAAATCCACATTGTATAGAAAAATTGAGGAAATAGTTGACAATTTTGCCCACCGTTTTTTTTCATTGATTTTATAATGGTGATGCCTCAATGATGCTATTGTTTAAACATAAACAGTTTTTTCGCCCAAAAAGTAGTAATAAACCGTATGATAAGGATGATAAAACCAAAAATAACAGTTATTTACCAAGTGGGCAAAATTGTCAACAAGTCGAGATAATTTTGCCCAGCATGTTTTGTCTTCTAAAATTGCACAAATAAAAGAAAAGCAAACGTTTTGTACTTGTAAAAATGCTCAGAATAATTAGTATCACTATTCAACAAAATGGATAAGTAGGAGTAGTCCCATACAACAAAATTATGATATTGTAAAAGTTTGTTAAAACTGGGCAAAATTGTCACGTTTGACGGTATCCAATGCCGCTTTAAAAGTAGGTACCTATACTTACTTTGTAATTTTTATATGCAATGCAAAATAATGACATTATAATTTATTATTTATATTTATTTGTTTATAAATTTGTATAAACCACTTAATTTTTTTAAAATTACACTTCGACCGGTTTCGAGGTTACTACCTCATCGTCAGGAATTTAAATTCCGGGAATAAAGAGTGTATCTCCCAGATACATTACGACCATTCTTGTCTCATTGGTTATTGGGTATTGCAACCATCGCAAGGTCAAAACATATATTTTATTACTGAAATGCCAGAAATCGAATTCAGAACCTCAAGTATGGAAGGCAAATGAGCTAATGCGATTTTCTTTCTGCGGATTTTTACTTAAAATCTACTACTTTACTGTTTACAAAAATCAACAGATCGAGTGATTAAATAAATTTAATATGGATACTCAAATAGTGGCAGAAATGTTGATGTTTCACAGTGTGTCAGGAGATTACTTAACCCAACTGGGCTGCTATTCTACACGCTCTCATGGCCGTAGAGAACACCTTAATAGTGCATATTTAGTATTAATAACGTTTGGATAATTTATATAGCGCCATATTTTGTGAAAATCACCTCAAGGGCGCTGTACAATAAATAAATATCCCAACACGTCTTGCAGCTACATAGCACATGGACGGTTGGGATTCTAGTTCCTCATCTCCAATTATGATATATAACAATTATGATATATATGAGCTAGATAACAGAACGTCTTGCAGCTACAGAGCGCATGGACAATAAGAAATCTAGCCCCTATTTACATTTTTATTTTTAAATTTTTTATTTGACAATGAAGTTTAGAGTTTAAGTGATATTTTAAAAACGAAATAAAAATCAAATTTATAAAATTGGAAGTTAGATAACAACAAGTCTTGCAGCTACTGAGCGCATGGAGGGTTGAAATTCTAGACCCCATTTACTAAATTTAGATATTTGATAGTTGATAACATTTACATAATATGATAAAAATAATATGATAGTTAACATCACAAAAAGTCTTGCAGCTTCAAAACGCATCGACAAATGGAATTTCAACAACATAAGAATGATTTTAAAAAGTTAATAATAAAAAATAATTTTAAAAAACGCAATAATAATACATTGAGCAAATAACTAGTAAGTATGGCAATTAAGTGAACATGTAACAGCACAACAACAAACCATCACGCCGTTTCTCCGTAGGGGTAGGCAGAGAGGATAGAACGCCATAACACTCTATCTTGGCATACAGACCTCGCTTCCTCTACATTCATACATCTTCTTATGCACGCACGCCGATTATTCCTACTTTTGACATGTCCATCTTCAAGTATTTGATGGACTTGATCGTGCCATGTCTTCTCGGTCTTCCTCGTTTTATGCATCCATCAACATTTGCATCGTAGATCCTTTTAGTCGTTCTTTCGCTGTCCATTCGCTCTACATGTCCAAACCAACGCAGCACCCCTTTCTTAATTCTGTCAATAATGCATGTCTCAGCCTTACACACTTCACGGATCTCGACATTTGTGCACCTATCATACATCGTTTTACCACACATTCGCCTGAGGGATCGCATTTCGACAGCATTCAACCTACTTTCATCATTATTTTTCTAATTCCATACTTCGCTCCCATACATTAGAGTTGGAACTAGAACTACGTTGTGAACTGCTAGTTTAGCCTCCTGCGATAAACATTTGTTTGCCAAAGTAGATTTTAGTGCACCGTTCACCCTGTTCCCGGCACTCACCCTCCTTTCAATATCTTTATCGGCCTTTCCGTCCCTAGTAAACATACTTCCCAGGTACACAAATTCTTCTACCTGATTCAGAATATCTCCGTTCACGCTGATCTCACATTTAGTTATATTTTCATCCCTTTCAAAAACCATCACTTTCGATTTATCAACATTCATAAGCAAATCGCTTTTCTTGCATACCTCGTGGACTTTTGTTACTAAGAATTGAAGGTCTTCTTTGCTGCTAGCAAGAAGCACGGCATCATCCGCATACAGAAGACAGTTAACAGTTATACCATTCATTTTTGCTCCCATTCTTAAATCTTTCAGTTCTTTCATACAGTTATCGATGTATATGTTGAACAACCATGGTGACATTACACATCCCTGTTTGACTCCTTTCGGAATATTAAACCACGATGTGAATGACCCATTCACCTTCACACATGCTGTGCTGTCCTTATACAGTGCCCAATAGCCCTTGTCAGGTTACCATTTACTCCAATAGCCCTTGTCAGGTTACCATTTACTCCATACTCCGATAAAACCTTCCACAATTTCTCTCTGTCAACTCTATCAAATGCCTTTTGCAGATCGACAAATGCGCAGAAAAGTTTCTGATGTTTAGCCAGGAACTTTTCTGTCATATTTCGCAGAGCAAATATTTGATCCATACATCCTCTTCCATTCATAAATCCACTTTGTGTACCCCAAACTCTATCTTTAGTCACTTTTCTTACTCTCTCAATCAGTATTCTGCCATAAATCTTTCCAACAGCGCTCAAAAGGCTGATAGCTCTATAGTTTCCGCAGTCCACCCTAGAGCCTTTTCCCTTGTATAGAGGCATAACAACAGCTCTCCTCCAATCAGGGGGAGTGTATTTCTCCTCTAAACATAGGTTAAAGAGCTTATGTAGCAATACAAAAATTATTTCTCCACCCGCCTTTATAAACTCTGTGGCAATGTTATCATAACCTTGCGCTTTCCCATTCTTCATATACTTAGCAGCATTTTTAATTTCTTCCATAGTTATCTCTTTTGCACCGTCATCTACATTTATGTTTACTTGAGAAGGTGGTGCGCTGGCTATATTTCCTGTGTGCATTTCGTACACCTCAAAATATTCCTTCCATCTCGTTTTAATTCCACTATCATTCGTCACCATTTTTCCATCGTTTCCTATTACTGCTGTCATACATCCACTATCCTTACTTTTTTGGGAATTTTTAACTGCTTTCCAGAATATTTTTATATTTTCTTGGAAATTTTTTGTCATTTTTATTCCCTCACTTTCTTTCAGTAATTTTTTTCTTTCACACAACAACAGCACAAAAAGTAATATATAAAAAACTAAACAATGATAGCATTCCTTAACTTATTATTAAGGTTAACAACAGGTTTGGTGTGCAGTAAACAGGATCTATTGTCCTTTTCCTAGTAAATAACTGTAAAAACACTTGGTTCACATTTGGCTGTTCCCTGGGAGATGATAGTAGAAACGCATCTGTGGGCGTAGTGTAGAGTGTAGGTATCAAGGAATATATCCGCTTCTTTTTAATTTTGTTTGTTATTACTTATTATTATTACTTTACTTTGATTAAGATGTCAGATAAACTTGTGTATTACTTTTGATATTCGAGTAATTTTACGTGATATGGGAAAAAAGGTATCATTTGTATTTTTAAATGAATATAGATAGGTAGCACTTTATCATACAGAAATTGTTTTAAATTTCGACACTTGATCTTCACAAATAAACACTTTTTTAAACGGTTTTATCAGAATCACAGTTATAAAATTATTCGCGCTATAAAAGTGTTCTCTACGGCTTTGAGAGCGTTTAGAATAGCAGCCCTGGTTTTAAGACTTGTAAATGCCTAGACTGTTATATTCTCTCTAATGTTCTTAAACTCTGTTGTAATATATAAAATATTTAATAACTTCCATAGTGGTTAAATTCAAATACTTGTCGATAAACATTGCACATAATATAACAAATTAATTAACCGACATTTTAAAAGCGAAGTGCTTGTTTTTTATTTCTGTAATCAGTATAATAAAAAAACCTCTTTTCATGGTTCTTTACATACAAAACAATAAATTTTGCATGGTCAGGAAAATCTCATAACTTTGAAAATTATTTCAATAATTGTGTTTTGAAGTTTAGGACTGGTATTATAAATATATTCAAATTGGTACTAATCCACCTTTAGTCAATCTTTTCACACTTATAAAACTTTAATTTTGTGTATATTTAAATACCCAGGCTGAAACACTTAAAAATCCAGAATCATTTTTAAAAATTCGGGACAGGTTTTCAGTTTTAAGTGTCAAAAACTTACTGATGAGAGATTAAAACCCTTCTCTACCGCAACTTGTGTTATTAGTTCCCATATTTAAGTAGAAAAAATTGAGTTTTAATTATTGACCGTTCTTAAAATAATATAAATATTTGTTTTAGTCTATTTTCTAAAAGTTGTAAATAACTTGCATTAGACAAACTGGAATCAAGTTGTGGTAGAGTTGGATTCGAACCTTTGATTTGTGAGTCCACAACACTACAGAACAGTTAATTACCACTATTTGAATACGGCTCCAAAATCAATGTATATTTGTGTATGGGTAAATCAAAGAATATTATATTTCTAAAAAATAACTGTACACATTGTTTTAATGGTTCATCGTGTATTGCATCCAAATGCAGAGTACACAAATCTTTTTAAATATATAAAGATAAGATAATCAGTTTTACGCCTCATGTGCCAATCCAGAGACCATGGAAATGTGTAAAAACGCCCACTTGTGCATAATTTTCCTCATTACTATAAAAAAGCATTTTTTTCATAAAATAAAATAAATAAAACAACTTGACATTTTTTTGTTTATCTTACCAAGAATCGAATCCAAGACCTCATCCATGATAGACAAACAGGCTCACCACTGTACGAGACGGACTAATTCATTGTTTTCGTTGCGCATACCTAATTCTCTGTGTCCAGGCAGATAAATAATATTACAGTTCTGTGTGAAATAGAACCAGAATCCTGGACGAGTGTTTTCAACTTGATGGCTACCCTCAGATAAAAATTCTGAAAAAGGAAATCGAGTGAGGATAAATCTGCCTCATAGTGTAGTGGTTGGCGTATTCGCCTACCATTCTTGAGGTTCGATTCCTGGCAGGGTGGAAGTAAAATATTGATTTTAAAGGCTGTTTAAACTGCAATATTTCATTGTTCCTGGAAGCGTAGGACTGATCATCTTAACTTCGACTGACAGATAATTGAAATACATTACACATGATTTACCGATGCAGTGCCCTGTGCACCACTAGGTGCAGAAAGGGTAATGATACCTAATATGTACTATTTTAACTTTTGTAGCATATTTAACTGAAAACCGGTTAACATTAAGGTTAATAGATATTTTTTAAAAGATGGAGAATTTTTTTGAGAAAAAAATATGGAAGGCTAGGCATTTACAAGGATTATGACCTATCATTGGCCAGTTTTATGAAAGGTAATAAGCCCTCTAAATGCCTAGGCTGTTCTTCATTCTTCATTACTGTTGGAAAAAAATAACAATCTCATTAAACTCCCTAGGGGAACTCCTTTACTTGTCTACAAACATTTGGACATTCTCAAAATAACGTTGATATAAAAATTCACTTTCAGTTATAAATGGAGGGGCAATAATCTATAAAAGGAAAACAATAAAACTACAAATGTTGCGTGTAAAAATATGATATTAAAAATGCGTTACAACATGTTAATTTGTAAATTTTTATGTAAATCTTAATATTTAAATACATGGAATTATTAAGCATCAAATAGAGATTTAAATGTCAGACTAAGGAATCAATATTAGAGGAATTAGATAACCCCTTGTTGTCATAATACAATGACACAATGGAATGTTTTTTGCAAAAAGCCCACCACCAACGGAATCCAGCTAAGCCGGTAAATGTGAATTCGGGGTCACGAGCTCGTCTTAATTTTTCAACAAAATCAAGTACAATGGCAAGAGAACGTTTTGTACGTCTATTATATGGAGAGACCGAAACATCACAACAAAATTCCAAAACAGTCTTTTCCTCATCATTAGATAAGCCAGCTTCATCTAATACTACCATTCTTTTTGATTTTCCGAGGATATTGTCATACAGTGTACCTTTTGGAATTCCATATTTAACGGAGGCCTGAGTAAATCGCATACGCTGTGTAACTACAGCGTGAATAGCATCCTGCAACTGTTCTTGGGTCCAAGTCATGGGCTTATTATTGTGTTTCATGGGACTGCCGGGAAAATCTAAATTTGAAGATGTAGAGGCACCTAACAAGCTCGGATTATTTTTCCATATTTTAAGTGTATTATCTTCGCGAGATTCCGTGAAAGGTGCTTTGATATTTGTGGTATCGTTTTGGAATGTTGTTACAGTGGCAGATGCCGGGGAAAATGTACTAAGCTGCTGCATGGGCGTGGATGGGGTTTGATTTTGTTGAGATGAAGCTGTTTTTTTTATTTGAGATTGCAGAAATGATGTAGTTATATCTAGGTATGATGGAGATCCAATTTCTGGAGTGTTTGAGCTTGCAGAGTGATGGCTCGGAGAATTCTTTTTCCGAATCTTACTTTTTGGGGTTTCAATATCACAATACGGTAATTCTCTTTTTGTAAAAATATCTTTATTATTGGAATGTAGAGATGTATCTAGTTCAGTGACATCATGATCCGGGTTAACTTCTGTCAGTCCTCGGATCTTGAGCATCTCCGCTACTTTTAATAATGGTGCGAGTTGCTCCTGCGATACATTTATTTCACCTTTATACATAAATTGCACTACAGCCGTCAACTGAGACCAAGTGACATCACGGATAATAACTATGGGATGTTGACAAGGATTTTCAAAAAACAATGTTTGAAAGTATGGGCTGCACGCTGAGAGTACTACTTTGTGGGCTTTAAGGCTCCGTCCGTCGCAAGCGAGGGTAACATCTACAAAAGATTCATTTTGCAGCAATTGATCAAATACATTAGTGAGATTAGATTGGTAGTTGTTCCAGCGCAAGCAGAACTGTAAAGATGAGCTTGTAGAGCAATCTCCAGCCAATCTAGAATCAGATTCACTTGTTTCTTGAGTAGCTTCACTTCGCAAACATTCCCAGGATGAATCTGTAGTCTCCATCGATGGAACATTTTCTTGCGAACTCCTTATTATACCTTGTCTACAAGTAGTTTGTAATGTTACGGACGCCAGTTTGGTTGATTGTCAAGTCACAGGTAACCATAAATCAATCATATAAATCTCAAATAGCGATGATCTTCTTAAAGAAATTACTTTTCAATTGAAAACCTGTGAACAAAGAAACAAATCATTTTAAGATATAAGTTGATATGATAATAATTAATTATAACTGATAGTAAGATTAGTTAATACGTTTAAGGCAAAATTAAAAATCTGACTGCTATATGGTAACTACAAATTTCACGCAGTGAAGACAATATTATACTAATTCATTTTACATAAAATATTTCTAATTATTTTTTATAATTAAAATGTAAAATGATACTAAATTATTAACTTTTGTAATCTTTATTTTTATCTCATTTCTCTTATCTGCGTGATGTTTTTTTCAAAATAATCTTAACACTCGTTATTATTTATCCATAGACACAATAAGAACTTAAGTCTTTAAAGGCTTTTCATGGAGCTTTTTTTACAATAAAAGTATTTTACTTTATTTGTGAAATGTATGTATATAAGTAGATACATTATTTCAATTGCCATTGACATTTCTATTGTCATGTTTTTCATGATGTTTGTTGATGTTTACAAATTATTATTTTTATATCGCCTCAGCGATGATAACAATGAAAATTTAAGAAAAATTGTGTATGTTTGACTAAAATAGGGTGGATGAAACACTAATATATAGTTAAATAAAAGGAAAAAAACAGCCACGCACGAACCACTTGTTGAATCGTCAAAGTACGATGTCAAAAACTTTTTACTAACTGATTCTCGTTAATATTTATGACTTGATATGTTGATTAACTTGAATACAAAACTCAAAAATAACTTTAAACACAATTTTGACTATAATTTAACTGCAGGAAAACAAATGCCACACACAATCTATTGTCTCAGCGGAAAAAATACCGAAATAATCAACAGGAAATGTTACCTTGAATCTGAATAATTACATATTTTATACATTTTAGGAGTAAATTGATAAATACCTCAACATTGTCTTCTTAATGACTTGAAAGTTAATTGCAGGTTATTATTCAGAATACTTTCAAGAAAAACATAACTTCAAAACTTTTACAAACTCGAAAACATTACGCTCATCTCTCCAAGTTCCTCGAAACTTTAATTTCGTTAAGTTTTCTGTTGGTTTAGCAGCTATGTTCAGGTGTAAACAAGCGCAAGCTATGGCCCATTTCACGCCACGGTAAAAATTCACACGTCACGATAAAATAGCATAGGATGGATTGATATTTATTGAATTACAATTATTTTTATTTATTTGGTACTAATAAAATGCAAAAACCAGTATATCGTGATGTAAACTAAACTTTGCTTGATAATTTTTTGTAAGAATTTTACCTGAGATTAGCTAAATAAATTTTAAATAAATACAATATAATGTAATAAATGTCAATCCACCTTAATTTTACTATGTCGTGTGGATTTGGACAACACGTGTGAAATGGCCCTATGCTTGGTATACTTTGTCAAAAAAATAAATATAAATAATTTAGGGTACCTACTAATGTTCTAGTACTGATGATTTTTTTCTTTCATCAGCTTTACTCTAAAAAAACCAGATATAGCTACTGTGATAAAATATCATAACCATAAGTAATGGTAGGTATTTAAAAGTGGAAGTGAGGTTACTGCATGAGTGTACCGCGAAACCGTCCTATTTTGCCCGTTTTTTTTGCAATTATGTTGATTTTCTCAAAATAAATGTTAGTTGTGCTTTACTTTTTAATTACGAAGAATGACCATGCTAATAATTGAATTGGGTTACAATTGTAAATTTAGTCATATTTAAATGCGATTTCAAGCAATTTTAAATTTTGATGGTGGGCAAAATTACCTCCATGTTTGCCCGCAACCATTATTTGTTGAACTGTAGCTCATATGGCGTTCTTGTCTATGAACTACTTAACTGAATTATTCAAGGGCAAAATTGTCGTTTGAGCATATTTTCAATGGTTAACTAATGAAATATTCGTCTAAAAACAATTGGGCAAATTTACCTGCCGAACTCTATTTGTTTTCATACAAACAATTTATAGACCTTGGGATTGTCAAAATCTGGTTAATAACTTAAAAAAATTAATAAATCTTTTTTATTTCAAGAAATGTTTTATTTAAGTACACATACCAATAATCTTAGTCTTAATTACCTAAATGTCAATTTTTAATATCAGGTAGGTACACATGTTTAACGAAATGGCAAATACTTATACCTATGATGTATTAATAACTTATATTTACATATAAGTTATTCATTAAAAAAATACTTGGTACACTTCCACTTATTTATTTTGACCAATTAGCGCTTTCACCCTGTAAGGGGCATCTTCAGACTGGTGAATATTATACAGTGTATGGATAGTTTAAATAAAACTAAATATTATCTTAAGTGTAGGTACGTTTAAAAATAAGTAGAAAAAAATACAATACGCAATATTGCAATGGAACAGAGTGAGACAAATGATCGAAACATGTGTTGGCGGTGTACTTTAAGAGGATATATGTTATGAAAAATATTTATTGTTTTATTTAATATTATAAACATTCTAATCTTAATTAATTATAATTTAGTTTTATAAGAAATAATATACAGAACATAATATTTTAGTTTTAAATATGACTAGGTGTTTATGAATAAGTGTGGAAAAAAGACAATGAGTTTTAAGCAATAAGTGAAAGGGAGAAGGAGAGAGCTCCCAATTTGAGTGTTATAAAACCACCCCAAACGGTCGGGACAGCGAGTCGGAAAAGAGCCAGGAAGGAGAGTCGACCAAGAGTCGGTCGACAGTCGGGGAAGTGAGTCGAGTCTACGCGATCGTACCCTCGATCGCGGAGATGATGCAGCGTGGGAGTCGAAGTTAGGGAGTTCAAGTGCAGTGAGTTTACAGGGTAGCCAGTGCTACGTAGCAAACCTCGTGGAATCCGACTACTCCACGAGGGTCATCGGCCTTCCAGCCGCGAAGGTCCCTCCACATCCAGGACATCCATCGTCCTCCAAAGGAACGCCAGTTTCCTGCACCGCCAGCGCGTGTGCCCAACCCACGGCCGGTCAGTCTTCCAGCTGGCTGTCACCGTTACCATCGCCACGGGACCGAATCCCGAGAGCCGCCCAAGGCTCTATCCATGGCAGATCTCCGCCCAGGACATCGCCCAGCATGTGTTCGTCCGAACACAGCATCCGGACCACCATCCGTTATCTCTCCACATAAGTGAAACCACCATTGCGTTAGAATTAAGATATTAGTGAAGAGTGACAATTACGAACTGTATTAGTTAAGGACCTAGATCTATAAGTATTTTTCTTTGTCATGTTTGTAACTAGTTCTAAGATTATTCAAATGTTCTAATTTAATAAACATAGGTACATAAAACATTTAAGCTTTTTAAATTATCTTCCAATTTACTCGTTTTAAAAATAGATTTAAGTTTTCTTTATTTTCTTTTGGGCTTTAAATTCATTTAGTTTTAATTAGGATTATATTATTATGATGGGGAATAAAAATTGGAACACATGGCGAAGTAACTTACTATACCACATATTCAATAAGGTCCCAGGAAGACGCGATCTTCTAATTCGTCTCAAGTTTCTGTTCGGTGGATGTTCCCGCTTTCTCTCAGTTACCGGAGAGACGGACAGCTTCCGTCTATTCATGCGCGCGAACGCGGAACTTGATTTTGCACAGCCTCCGAGATGATCAAATCTCGTTTATAATGTTTTTCTCTCGTCGCCACCACCCTCTCCAAATACCCAACCTTCCCCATTAAAAACAACTATTATTATTTATATTCTATTTTACCCCCCCGTGATTAATCTACTTTGTCAAATGCCTTGGAAAATCAGTACCTATGCATCAAACAAATCAATTTTACTAGCAAAAAGCTTCAAACGTTTTAGATATACAATACTATAATTGAGATTTGAAAAGATAATAACTGGCAACATTCCGCACTTCATTTTTCAATTTTCAGAAAAAAGATGGCTGTCAATGTTTGGAAGTGTTTTTTAAATGATTTTCATATACCAAAATTCTATTTTGTGAGACACGGTCATAGAATTCGAGGAAAACCCCCCGGTGTTGCTCGAAATCTGCAGCAACGTCTGGATGATTTAAAAGTTAAAGATGAGCTATATACTACTAGAATTAACATAGGATTTCCAGCTTTGAGGTTAACTTTTTTTCATTCCTTTCCTTGTTTACGCTGAATATATTAGTTGCATTAAAACACTCTTATTCTAATGTTGTATTGTTTACATTTTTTATTAATATTACATAATCCCCTGAGTTTGAGAATCATAAAAACCTTTAGATTGCCATTAAATTATCAAAATAACAGTAAGGAACCCTCTGCCCGTACTTAGTCATAATACCTTATTAATAATCTTATAAATATAGTGTAAAATGTACATTAAAACATAATTACCACAAACGTTTGGTAAATTATAATTTTACACTAATTTCTGTAAAAAATATATGCCCTTATTCTGGTGTATCAGTGTTCTTTTTTATCATTTTTATTCCATGCTTTTTGCCAAAACTGCAAATAGAAAATGCAACCCACTTTTTGCGCGATAATTTTACCTTCGGTTTTTAAGTGTTTTATTTTTTTGCAGCTATTCGAAATCCGAACTATTGTCAAAACGTTTAGATCACATTAAAAAGCAAAGAACTGATAAAAATTTAGAGAAGCTCGCGAGGAATCATGAACTATTAGTTGACTTGGAAGAGGTGGAAAAGGATTGGTATAAACACAACGGGCCATACCAAATCAAAAATATCGCTGAACATTATGGAATTTTCGAGCACCTGTATGATGAAGGTTACTTTATACCTCGTGTTCAAATAAAAGTTCTTTATTCCTATAAAGATAACTTGTGCCCTGTATACTTCGGGAACGTTGTGAAGCCAGCTGAAGCGTCTGAAGTCCCAGAAGTTTCTTTTGAAAGTGACAAAGATAGTATGTGGACATTGGCACTAGTAAATTTAGATGGCCACTTTACCGAAAAGGGTAAAGAATATATTCATTGGTGTGTAACAAACATACCCGGCAATGAAGTGAATAAAGGGGACACAGTAGTAAAGTATTTGCAACCAATCCCTCCTAAAGGCACTGGCTATCATAGATATGTATTCGTCCTATACAAGCAAAATAAAAAGATGGACTTTTCTCTAAAAGCAGGTGGGTGATTTTTCATTTTGATTACCTTAAATGTTTGCCCAGCTACTAATTTTTAGAGTAAAGATGTTGAAGTATCAGAAGTTGAATACTCGGACATTAAAATATTGCATAAAAAGTATTATAAATACCGTGTCAACATGATCTCGAAAATATTTCCTGCATTATAATTTTACTGAAGACCAAAATAAGTCATTGGTCTTTTTACTGTCATTTTTAGATAAAAGGCATACCATATCTTTTGAAACTTAAACATCAATTATGAAATCAACTTAGTGTCAAATTAAATAATTGTTTTTATGAAATTTAATCAATGTTTTTAAAAAAAAAAAACTTTTACTGATTATATTTATTTTCTGAAAATAATACTATTCTGTTTTTTTTAGTTGAGTCTGATTCTCCTCTGATTGATAGAACATTCAAGACGAGAGATTGGTATAAGGAGTATCAAGATGATATTACTCCAGCGGGTTTAGCCTTCTTTCAGTCCAATTGGGATCAGACACTGACAAATTTTTTCCACAAAAAATTGAACATGAGAGAACCAGGTAACTCTTAAAATTAAATATTGACGTATTTTTACTAACCGTTTGAATGGCAGAGCGTAGATCTCAGCTCTCAATTTTGGTACCCGAGTGCCGAAGCTGAGATCTGCACTTCAAAATCTTCAAGTGGGATTCACCTTATTGTTATTGTTGACCAAAGTCAAGGCATAGAACAGATTTTCCGCACTACTTTTAGAATAAACAAATTAATATCATTCATAAACAACATTGTTGGTGTCACAACAGTGCTGATAACCACATTTAAGGGATGGCTATTTTAAGGTTTAGTATTTTTGGATTTTGAGAAATAAAAATTTTTTTTTACAGAAAGATAATATGTCAGTATTTATTCGTTATTGATTGTGTATTTAAAAATAGATTCGAGTAATAAAATTGCCAGCATTGTCAGTATTTTGTTATTTTTACTAAAATAATGTGACAATTCGCGGGATAAATTCAACGTGGGCTTTTTTGTAAAAAGTAATTAACAATTAACAAATTGGTTATGCCAGTTTATAGTCAAATTTAGAAATATAAAGTATTTGATATGATAGAAAAAAAATTACGATTTTTACAAAGAAATTAGCACAGCGAACGGGCAGATTGCTTTGAAAAGAAACGCCATAGACCAAAGAAGGTGCCTATTTTATCCAGTAATTGTATAAATACAGTACTACTTTTTTTATAGCCTGTATATCCTACATTGGTTTTAATTTTTAAAGCAGTCTTTGTTTTTTCTAAGACAAAGTACAAAACTTCAGTTATCACTCTAAGAATGTTGTGTTATGATCTTATATAGATGTTATTGCAGATTTAAAAGTATGTAAATATACAGTTCATATAGAGGCCAACCAAGAATTGCAATCCATCAGCGATTATGTTCCATTTTCACATAAAAATTACAATCGCGAAAAAACTAAAAAATCAGTGCCCGCAGGCAAAATACTCTGCAGTCGGGGTACATTTTGCATCTTGCTAGTTTGGCATTCGAGCAATTAATGCATGCCATTATTTATGTTGACATACCCCATCATTTGATTTAAAGTGAATGATAAAAATACGAAAGAAATAAGAATCATCATTTTTTCATGAAATTGATTTGCCGGTGTGTAAATAATGAGATATATAGTATTTATATCCCCTATTAAAACATGTTTTACATTCGAATACCACAAAGAATATTGCTGTGCAATGATAATATTTAATGTTTTTTTTTTTTTTTTGTAGACAACTGGATTAAACCCCCTTGGGAGTTATACTATTAAAATATTTTCAGGGTTTTAGCTCTTTAACTTCACAAAGATCGACAGATAGAAAATTTGAAGGAATATAGATGTTCAAACATAGGAGAATGGTGAATGTTACAGTGTGCAATGTGGCCAGTTAAACTAACCGATGACAGGTCATAAGCCCTGTAATTGCCTAGACTTCCATAAAATGTTCTTCATCTCTTTTGTAATATATCAATGTTTTTTTGTTTGTTTAATTTCAGTGTTTGAGTATGACTTCCCTCGTCGTTATGTTCGGCCCCAGACTTGGTTCCCATACAGGCAGCCCTTCAATGTATATATGGATAAATACAGAGATCCTAAACAGATCAACAAAGAATATTTTTTGCGTCTAATGAAAACAGAAGATCCTTTCAAAAAACCAGACCCACCATTAAAATATCCAAATGCACATGCGTTCCCCAAGAATATGCCATCGTGGCTCAAGCTTCATGAAAAGAAAATTAGATTAAAATGGGGGCGTATCAACGAAATATTGTAGTCATTTATCCTTATTGTTTTGTAGTAATAAACATTTTAATATTTATATTATACTTGCTACGTCTTCCTTATTAAAATATCCTTTTAATACATACATATACTCTAGCAGAACAGCATTGATCTTTATCTTCATATCTTACGAAATATGTTTGTGCGGGAATTTTCAATTGGAGGGATAAGATGACATTGCTTGCACATTGCAGATTAAAACTGCGCTACTCGTTTAAATTTTGACTATAATAAATCATCTATTCAAGTTTAAACTATTCTAAATGCCAAAAAATAAAATGTGCAAGAGAGCCATTTTTCCGACCTCACAAACAGTACATTCCAGAGAATTGAAAACACCATGTTATTGTAAAATTGTTAAAAGCGAGAAAATTCTGTAAAGAATTCTAAGCATAATTATTGCCTTTCAAGAGTATCCTACGGGCTTTATTTTTTGCCTTGCTTACAGGGTTTATATTCCAAAAAATAGGAGTTTTCTGCTATTATATTATGTACTTTTATTTTAGCTAAATTGTTGGGATCAGGAAGGATATTCTTAAGTGGGCCAATCAGGGACTTCTCAGCATTTGCTCATGTGGAAAGGAAACCACACAAAACTCTTCAGAAGCCAGCCTATTGACAAAAGTCAACAGGCCTTCCGTTCCACTAGAAGAGTGTTCGGCATTTTGTTCCCTACTTTGGTTTATTTTACCAATTGCCTGCACTATATTGACCATGTATGATACTACCACTTAGGAGAGTTCTTTATTACCTATCGCTAAGATCTTCAGGCTTCTGCATCGCGCCTCCAGCTGTTGTCTTCGGGGGTCCTGTTTCGTTTTTTCATTTTGGCAAAGCTGAGCGGGAAATCGGGGGCTATCTTCTTGAGCATAACCTCCCGAGCCTTTTCGTTGCCAAGGATTCTGCAGTGTCCCTTATCCATCTTCTTCTTATGTCTTATTACTTCTGGATATCTGATCTGATGTCCATTACAATGGGGTTGCCCGAATTTCGGTCAGTTATTGCATGGATGCCAGAATCCTAGAGGTTAATACCCGTATGCAGAGACAAACCTTAAGGTGAGGAAAGTACATTCTATTGTCTTCACCTTCGGGTTATTCTCTGCATTTGAAATTAGAATGTACTTTCCTTACCTTAAGTTTTGTCTGCATACGGGTATAAGGATAGTTCAGAAGATGAATGATGTCGACTGTTTAGCATTTAGGATAAACGGAAATTATTCAATGAATTAAAAAGTGTTAGATGAAAGGCATTTAAGATTATACAGAAAAGAAATACAGAGAATCATATTGTTAAAAAAAGCGGTTTGAAAAATTGGCATTTAGGATAGTTCAGAATTCAATGGACGATACATATATCCCATCTTCATAATCTGGAATAAGCATGATTTAATGATATTTAAATTAATTTCAACTTTAAACAAATTATAGAATTACAACCATCGATTATTTAGCCAGCCTATTATTGTTAATTTTGTTCATAATACAGGCTTATTTTTAAGAATATTTTGAATTTGTCAAAATACTGAATTTAATCCGCTGGGAATCGGATCAAGATTGATTAATATTTTGAAAAGAGATGGAGAAGGATGTGTATGTCTAGGCATTAGCACTGCTTGTGACCAGTCAAGGGTTGGTTTGAGTGATCACTTTACATACTGAATTCTACCTAATTATTTCAACTACTCCTAAATTATTATTTATTTAACTTTTTGTACATGTTATTCGTACATTGGCGAGCTTATTGCCAAATGGCAATTTCTTTCAACCAACCAATAAAATAAAAGTGTTATTTTTATAATTCAAGTTACAGAACATACATAAAAATAGAACATACATAAAATAACAATAGAAAAAAAAGATTAAAAAGCTAAAGATATATAAAAATAGAAATAAACGTACTTGTGAATAAATTGCATTAAATCAAAACTATAACTCATTGGGAAAAAAGAGGAAAAAGGAAAGGAGGAGAGATTAAGGAAGAGAAAGGAGATGTTTCTTCAGACGTGATTTAAACAGAGATAATGTAGTAACATCTTTGATGGTGGATGGGAGATGATTCCACAGTCGGGCCGCATGGACACTATATGAGTTAGAGAAGAAAGAGGAATTGTAGATGGGTATTAAGAGAGTGCCGTGAGAATTAGAACGAAGAGGTAAATCATGAACTGATAAGCATTAAAAAATTTCCCGCAGGTATATAGGAGCGTATGAAATATGAAGTACATTGAACAGAAGTGAGAGGGAGTGATAGCCTCTCAGCTGTCTAATTTTGAGGCATTTCAGTTGCCTGCGATAATCAGAAATGTGGTCATATTTCCTAAAACCAAAAATATACCTTATGCATGTATTCTGAAGTCGTTCAAGTTTATCGAGTTGCTCACAGCTTAAATCAGTCGTGGAAACATCAGCGTAATCTAGAATGGGTAGTAGTAATGCTTGTAATTATTATAAGTCTACAAAGAAAACATAAACATACAAACCGTACTTTCAGACATTTATGTATTTGAGAATCTTTTGGGTTTTATTTTAGACTGACACTGTACTTCAAACTAGAGCCATTGGAGACTTGTCTAGAGCAGGCCATGCATTTACATACATAGGTATGTATATCGATAGAAAATAAGACAACATTGCTTTATTTATATCCTTTTATTGAACATTTTTATGAGACATTAAATGCACACAATATTTAACATTGCTACAGCTCATTTACATGTTTTATAAACCTAAGATAAGAATAAAATATATATAAGTATTTAAACTGGTGGGCAGATTAAATAATTACACAAGCTCAACATTATTATGAAATGACAAGTCCCAAAAACTTAAAATAATTATTCAACAATATAATTATACTGATATTAAGAAGAAAAAAAACCCAAACTTAAAATAAAATGAATTAATAGTTATTGGCTCAGTGGTAAAAATTATTGCATGATTATTCATAATATTTGTTCAAATAAATCGATAAAAGCCACATTTGCTAGTACCAACATTCATATTATAAGAAGCCGAGTGACTAGTCTATAAAAAAGATTATTTGTGGCAGTCTTTAAATGTGTGGATTCCTGCATATTTTCAGTCTAGGCCGACATCATCAGTGGGTTGAGATTGTCCAAATGGTGCCTGTCCGGCACCAGGCGGGGCATTAAAGCCTGGGAACCCAGCACCTCCGCTGGTTCCCATTTTTGATGAAAGTTTATTGAGGATATTTGCCACCTTGGGATTATTTTGGTATTTGAAAATGTTGCTTGGATTAGCTGTGGCATCTTTGAAAGCAGCTGCAACTTCAGGATCCTAAAACGAAAATTCCTCATGTCTTGTGTAATTGTATAAAATATATACAGATCAAGAATTTGTGTAATCAAAGTGCTTGTTAAATGTGTAAAGGTTACTAGGGTATAATTAGCTTACTTGGAAAGCGGCAATGAGTTCGGGATCATTGAACAAATCCAAAGAGTCAGCCAAATTAAAGGGTCCGCTAGGTTCACGGTCTCCAGCAGTGTCTCCAACTCCAGCGGAGGCATTCTGAGCTGCTGAAGCATGGGCGGCCTTGGCTTCTTCATAGCGTTTTAACTTTTCCTTGTGCTACAAATAAATTCTATTTTTATAATTTATTTTTGCAAAGTTTTAAACCATAGGTATGTATGTAAAAATAAACACAGTCAAATTTCGCCATTAGATGGTGGATGTACAGTTACATGAGACTATTCAGAGATGAAAAAAATGCGACGACACCAAAAATTTTAATTTGGCGCCAGTGACCTAAGCTTACATAATTTTCCACCAGAGAGCAAGAGATATAAGGGGTTGTAATGAAACCAGCTTGAGGATGCCACTGCAAGAATTCTGTAACTGTGTTGTGAATATTATACTAGACTGATTAATCATAGAATTAAATAAATAAAATAATAACATAAAAATAATAAAAAAATTTACTAAGCATTTGTTGATAGAGATAAATAAAGTATTTAATTATTAAGTAAACTGTTTTTACTTATAAGCCATCATAAATGTTTTTTTTTTTTTACCAAGACAATATACTTAACTTCTATACTATCTATATCTACCTCGGTATGCTCTACCGACTTGTCATCTCTGATGTCATGATTGAATTCAACCAATAAGTGACGCTGAAACTTTACTCTACCGTCCTTACTAAAAATTAAAGTAGTTCTCCTTCGTATTTCAACTCTCTCTTCCAGGAGCTCAATCACAGATGGCTATCGACATGCTAAAAAACGTGCTAAGTATTTGAGCAATCACCACGAACAATCATGAACACGCTGAAGTTATCGCGGTCGCGTTGCAAAACGAAATTCAACTTCGGTCAGTTCAAGAGGATTGGTTGAATCTCGCACACGCCTTCTTTCAATTTTTCTCGATGCATTTAGCCGGCGGTCGGCAAGCCAAATGTTAAGAAAAGCAGTCGCCATAGTAATTGTTTGTAACTTGAAAACGAAATAACAAACCGGCACGAGATTACACGCGTGTTGACTTTTTTGATTTGACGTTTGACCACGGACTACGGATACGGAACTTATCTATGGCGTTTTGCAACGCGACCGCGATAACTTCAGCGTGTTCATGATTGTTCGTGGTGATTGCTCAAATACTTAGCACGTATTTTAGCATGTCGATAGCCATCTGTGATTGAGCTCCTGGTGATGTGTAGCTAGTACACATAGCATCTAATAACTTTAATATCTCCATAAATATAATAAATTATGGGTTAAGATTTTCAGTATTCCTCCTCCACCGATATACATTTACGTATGCGTTAAAATATTTTTTTATTAAATAATTGGGAACAGAAAAACCATTTTATCAAAAATTGGAGATAAATCACCAATACAATAGAAAGTTTACCAATGTGTCACATCTTGCGGAATACGAAGTAAAAGAGTAACCTAATTTATAATTGTCTCACACACTCTTTACGTCTCACTCTCGATAATACAAGTATATTCGGGTGCGAGAGAGACAATTTCAAGCGTTACACGTGCAAACAGCAAAGTTTCTAGTACTTCTCCCAGACGCCAATTAGTAGCTCTCCGACTTTCGTCAGGTTCGTATTTTCGTGTTTTTAAGGTTAAGTACGTACATAAAATTATTTAAACAGGTTTTTTTTTTTAATTCAACAAAAAAAACACATAAAAACACAAGGTACTAATTGAAAAAATACATTTTTTTAAAATGAAATCATATGACCGTTTTTACAATTTTTCATTTCTTAACTTAAGCGTTTTCCTCAGTTTAACACTTTTATTACCGCTTTCTTGAAAAACGTTATTCAATGTATATATACTTATTGTACTAAAAATACGATAAATATGAGTAACTAATCAATGAATAATATTACCTCCTTATCCCCTTGACGGCGTTTTACATTCAAAGCATGGGCTCTCAACTTATCAGCATTGGGAGTCACTTCAACCAACCATTCCTGGGCTTGATCATCATAATCTATTTTGCAGGATTCTCTCAAATCAGATGCTGCCTTATCGAATTGGCCAAGAAGTCTAAAAAAAAAATTAATACTATTCAGATATACATATTTTTTCAATACACACAAATAAGAGGTCTGTTCAAAAAGTATCCTACTTTTATTCATAAAAACAACATTTATTGAGATACAATAAAATGAGACTAATCCCCTTGAGCTGCTACACACTTCTCCCAATGGTTCTGCCACTGCCAGAAGCAACGCTGGAAAGACTCGTTTTGGTATGGCGCGCAGGTGGTCCGTCGCAATGTTCATGATGTCTTCGCTGATCTGAAATCTGGTCCCTTTCAAAGGCATTTTCAGCTGGGGAAAAGCCAGAAATCACAGGGAGCTATATCAGAAAGTTGGGATCATTGATCACAGTCTCCAGCACTTCCTGTGCGATCTCCACACGAAGTTGCTTCTGCTCAATTGTCAGCAACTTTGGCACAAATTATGCTGAGACCCTTATGAGGGCCAAATCTTCAGTTAAAATGGAATGAATGGATCCAACAATAATGTTCACTTCATCAGCAAGTTCTCTGATCGTTGTTCTACGATCCTGCATGACCAGGGTCCTTACTTGATCAATGACAACATCAGTTTTGGATGTTGAGGGCCTACCGGATCGTGCTTCACTCTCCACTGATGAGCGGCCATCTTTGAAGCGGTTATACCACTCCTTTATCTGTGTGGTGCCCATTGCTTCGTCCCCAAACACTTTTTTAATTTGGCGGATAGTTTCCACTTGAGAATCCCCAAGCTTTAAACAAAATTTGATGCAGTAATGTCGCAACTTTTTCTGTAATATTGTGAAAACTAAAATCCGACGACAATAGCGTATACGTGCTTACTCTTCAACGGCGTGGCAGCGATTGAGTGGCGCTGTGGTCGTGAAAAAAATTGAGCATACACACTAGGTATACTTACAAACGGTTATCTAAGCTCCGTCCTCAAAGCGTTATTTGTTTTGCCAATAAAAATTATGGTCGGATACTTTTTGAACAGACCTCGTATAATAGAATCATGAAAATAATAAGGCTGTTATTCAAATGTCACTAATATTTACATTTAGTTTAATATTTCCCCAAAGCAACAATTAAAATGGAGATAAAACTGTTTACTATTTTCTACCTTTTAGTTTTATGTAAGCGCTAATGCTAAAGTAATTAATTATGCAAATACAAAATTTAAAAGCACACAATATTTTAGACTAATGAACACAATTAAGTATTTACCGATGAGCTCTTCCTCGGAATTTGTAGCTAGCTGCACTGTCGCAGTTCAATTCAAGAGCTTTTGTGCAATCCTTGATGCAGGCATTTGGTTTGTTGAGTTTTAAATAAACCTGATGACAAAAATTAATACTTTATTTTCATTATGCATTCAATTTGTTAATCCATATATTTTATCATTCAATAATACATTTTTTCACTTTTCAATGAGGAAATTCAGTCATTTAAAAAAAACACATTTGTTAATAGATTATCATCGCTGTGATATTTTTAAGTTTTGTAATTTTAAAAAACTCCACTGAAACTTCAAAAGTACACCGCCCGCAATGTTATAAACTCTGGTGGGTGGAGTGATCAAAACACACATTTGAATGGTGAAACATAACTAGCAAGAAGAAAAAAAACATAGGTTTAACAGACATTTATTGTAAGAACCCGCCGACTTGGCAGGCATTCTATGTCATATTTTGACATGATCGGATTCGTTTATAAGAACGAAAAACAGTTTCTTTTTGTTTCTGACATTTGAAAGTTGAGCCGTACAATTATAATTAGTACCCTAAACACGCAAAATATAAAAAAACATGGCTGCCCCGGAAACCGGAAATCTGTTGCACAGTAAAATAACAACGCTATAATTTGGCTATTGCAAACACGTGGTCCCATAAACCTGTGACATTGCAGGCAGTTCATTTTTATTCGATTTTTCATTAATTTTTGAGAAATTTCATGATACAATTAAATGCTCTTATTTCTACCACATGTAAGAAAACATTCTTATATCCAATTTCCCATAGCACAGAGCTTCAATACTCTTTGTCTCATAAGGACATAGCTGATTTTTTTATTTAGTTAATTTAACGTTAATTCTATTTCGATCTTACTTTGTCCACCAATAAAGATAACATGCATCAACATAATTGCAGAAAAAAATGGAGAAGATCTATTAATAAGAAATGAGTTAAAATACCTGTCCTCGTTTTGCAAACAGTAATGCACTTGTCGGATTTAGTAAAATGGCTTCATTATACAATTGTAAAGATTTATCATACTCTTGTTCGTTGAAATGGCGCATCGCAGCCGAACGCTTTTCATCTGATTGATCGATCTCCTCTTCTGTTGAAACTTTATCGGGATCTCCCATAACTTGAGCATCATCCAATGCATCACCCTCTATAACACCTAAAATTTAATTTGTTCACAGTATTGAACTGTCCATATTCTATAGATATTTTTTTATATTAAAAGTTTTTACACATTTAATTTTAATCTATATTTAAAGTACAAGCATAACAGGTCTGCATTTTCATGAATTTTAAAACATTTAGTTTAAAAATAAAGTAAAATCATATTTAAAAATAGATAAGACTTTTGAAGAATAGTTATGTACAGTAAACCCCCCTATATCATTGAGATGTAACATGTTATCAGGGGGAACGTAATAGGGTGTTAATGTTTTTAAATTGTATTTTTACATTTTAACCAGCACAAATGACTTGAATCTTCCCGAAACTTGCGGGCAGGGAAGTTCAATGTGACAGTTTATTTGTTAATTTTACAAAATGGGTAAGCATATGATGAATAAATGTAATAAAAACTATTCCGGGAATATGTTTTATTTCACAAAAAGATACATATTTATATTAAAAACCAAACAATGATTGTCGAAAGCAAAAAAAAGATTAACATCTTAAATTGTGTAACCAAGTATGGACCTACTGCGTTATACGGGGGACCACCGCTATAACCGGGAAACCTTATATGAGTGTGCATTTTAGGGGGGTTTCCTGTATATATTTTTTTATGTTTTTCTAAGAACGGTTTTACAAAAGAAAAAACTAAACAATAAAACACTTGGCATCCGAACTCCAACTATCCGAATCGCTTTCAGAATTTTCAAGCTCAAGAAAAGAAAAGGGAAGAGACAGGAGAATCACTTAAGGAATTCAGAAACATTCTTTTAAAAACTCCTGGATGTTCAGAAGTTAGTGCTGAAGATATAGGAGTGGGAGGTGTATGATTCGTCAGACACTGGGTTTTAAATTCTAAATGATGATGAACTTATTGAAAGTATGAGAGAAGTGTCGAGAAAGGAGATGACATTAATGTCGAAGCAGATACGGGACCGTCAGCTAGTGAAGCATTTGCCGGCCTGAGAACTGTGTTGAAGCGGATGGAGCTTCAGCCTGAGAGAGACCACATGAAACTTCTCACTGTCAAGCGGATGCCCGACTTGGCTGCCCAAAAACGAATGATGACAGTCAAACAGCTTACTTTGACCGAGATGTTCAGCAAGCAATGACATTCATTTACAGTATGCTACGGACGTACTGTACTAACGTACAGCACTTGTAACTACGCTTAACATGTTAAAGTGCTGCCTTTTTATTTGATTAATTAAAAACTCTTTTTCTTTAAAAATAAATAAAAGTAGTAAAAATAACACCAATCAATTAAAAAAATCTTTTTTTTTAAAAATCTGGGTCCGGCCCCAACTGATTAGGATAATTGGAGTTCTACTGTACATACATTATCATGGAATTTCACAACGCATGCATCGAAGAAATCAAAGCTTTTAAAGAGTTTTAATGGCGAAGGAAGCACCCAGAGTAATATGTTAAAACAAATGTGTAATGAAAAAATAATGAAATAAAAATATATTTATTTGGAATGAGCTAGTTATCTCATACAAGGAGTGTACTTGTGGGTATTAAAAAGTAATTAATATTGAATTACCTTCCATATCTAATTCTACTTCAGACTCTGGTTCAGACTCGTCACCGGTGATGACTGGTTCTGCCTTTTTCTCTGGCTGTGGTGCACTATAAGCAATAATTTTAGTATATATGTACGGGTAGATTAAAAAATAACCCCAATCAAAAAAATAATCACGCAATTATTATATAAATAAATTTTTGCATCAGTCATGCAATTGAAGATTTTGAAATAAAATATACACATTTACACATTATTGTAATTGTGCAATGAATAATTGTGTATCGTGTGTATTAAATAAAAATAAATAAATTATCATTCTGTTGGCTTTTCTCTTTATTAGTGATGCTATTTTTCTATGTAAATTTAGTATCTTCCATCATCCGTAAAGTACTAATATATAAAACAGTCCAGTAAACAATTCATCTTCATAATACATTTAAATTTATACTGAATTGCCTAATATTTACAGTAAAAAATAATAAGTTTACAATTGCAAAACTTTTCCAAATGATCATTTCTTATTTACACAACAAGCCTAAGACACCGCATTGGTACATCGGAAGCAGTTCATCTCGATCATTTGTTACATGAAAGCAAGGTTATCAGTCTTACACTTTAGGTGTTATGTTCTCGTTGGTTATAATATAGCATACTGATCACGCACGGAAGGTACCAGGTTCAATTCCCGGTGAGAACAAAAAAATTAAATGTGATTTTTCTCAAGCCTGGATATTCTGTGCTATAATTCACCACTATGAATAGGGGGCTTCCTGGCCTGTTGTGGAACAAAATAATAATAAATATATATATGTATATACAGGGTGTTCTTTAAACCTTGTCACATCAGAAACCACGATGATCAGCATGGGCAAGAAGACATATTAGCATATTTAAAAAAGTATTTAGAATGAAGAAAATTTAAAACAATAAAATATTTAAAAAAATAAATGGTTGCCGACTTCTGCAGGGGAGAAGCAAGGGTGGCGTGGCCGCGCGCTTGACAGTGTATCAGACTCCCCCCTCCCCCCTTCTCGTTTCTCCCCTGCAGAAGTAGGCAACCAGTTGTTTTATTTGCTATTTTATTTTTGTAAATTTTATTTGTTTTAAAATATTATTTTAATGTGCCAATATGTCTTCTTGCTCATACTGATCATCGTGGTTTTGGATGTGACAGGGTTTAAAGAACACCCTGTATGAGAAAAGGAAAAAATATTTGAATAAATACCAATATTTTTCCATGCCAGTGTCTGCATTTACAAGTTTATTAATGGTTTGAGTTTATAAAAGAGACTTGTTAAATGTCAGATATTATATTGTTTGAAAATTTTGTCATAAACAACTTATGTTTAAACAATTGTTTTAATAGTTACTCACCAACAGTGAGGACAAACACTGCTTAGATTGCAAACGATGTACATTACAGTAAACAATATGATACAAATGAATATTATGAAAAACAAATGCAACAATAAAAAATTTTAGATGCATATTTATAAAGTTGCCAAGTTATATAGAAAAACAGATTTCTTAAAAAATATTCATTAATCTAGATACTGTCTCATAAATCCTCAAAAAAACGCAATTCACCAAAAATGACACTTACGTTGTTCTGCCGATTATGGCTTGATAATTTATACATAATTTTCCATAGCAATTAACTTCGTCATTAAAGCAAATAGTATTCGTTCAGTTATTATTTAGTTTACCCCCTCCACATCACCTTTTTAAGGGACAAGTGCCGACACTATGTAATCCAACTATGTGATCGCGCTGGCAGATGCAGCTAACTTCCGTGGTCATCACAGAACATCTTCATGACGACTCAAATCTTTACCACCCATGGAGCTATAAGAAGTCACCAACATAGGTTTGGTATGATGATTTTTGTCTTTGCAATAATAAGTCTACCTTCATAGCGTCCATCTGTTATTTTAATGGCCGTTTTCAAACTTACAACACCAGAATCTTTAAACAGAATGCAAGAAAGATCGAATATCTATAGCAGATGTTCACATAATCATTAAAGGTAGGTACCATACACCAAAGTTCATAGGCATTAAAATAATTAGCCGGGACCCTATACACATTTTCCATGTTTGTAATAAATTTAATTGTAATTTTTCAAGATTACCATAACCTCGCAAATAACGTCATGTAAGGCTACTAACTACAGGCGCACAAATTATACGCAATAAAAAAAAAATGATCCAAAGCCCGCCAAGAAGTAGATGGGAGATTATCTTCACATCTTGTGAAGATAATTTCAGGCTGACTATTCAAAGTTAATTAAGTTAATTATTCAAATTTATAGGTTTGTTATAATACAAAGCACGCACGGGATATCAAAAATTATTTATAAACGTTAATATACCTAATGCAAAAAAGAAACAAAAATGGTTGTTTTTCTATTTTAAATCAGTATACACTTACTTATCGCCGGTAGGAGTCGGCTCTGGTTTGAAAGCTGCAACCGGAATAGTTCCTCCCAGAGAAACGATAAAATCTTTGAAAAAGTCCAGGCTCGGGTGGTGTAATAATTGTGGCATAGTTTTACATACTTGGACGAAAGCTTTCAGTTGAGTCAACTGTTCTGCGTTAAATGGGCAACTCATTTTAAATCTGTAAAAATTATAATAATATGAAAACTAACACTCTCAAGATCGAGATTTCTAACTAAAGAACGTATATTGCGGTTCTAGAAGCAAGATAAAAGAATAATACATACTTTCGAATTCTACAAGTCACGATAAAACAACAAACATACGAAAAGGCCGCAAAATGGCGCGGCACAATGTGACATTTTCCTTCACAATTCCAGAGTTTTCTTTTTATTTATCGTCTTCTTCTTCTTTTTGTGGTTATTTTCACCGTTCTACTGACGTGTTCTAGCCAGTATCGTGTTTTGTTTGATTTATTTATAATATTTTATACTAACACATTTTTTATGTGAGTGTTACAAGTTAGTATCTAATAATATTATACTATGTCAAACATTTTTCCAACTTAATTCCATTATTTACACATAGTGTTATGCCTAGCTAGGATTATAGGGTGAGGACAGGAGAGTTATGAAATTGGTAGGAGGTGGAATGTTAATATTGGAGAGGTCTGAAAAGAATTCAGTATTTCAAGTTGTTTTAACATTAGTTCGTTCGTAGCACAGTTATCACATTACAAAGTGTTTCTTTTTTGGGTGATACAGTATGGGTTGGATTTGTTCCAACGTTTCGGTTACCATTGCAGGAGCCATTTTCAGGGTAAACTGTGTGTATTGTAGAAAAAAGTGTGTTTAACTACTAAAAATTTGTACCGTGTCGCAGTCGGCAGCAGGGACATTTCTATTCGTTTTTGTAACATGTAGTGCTGACAAAAAAGTCTCTTTAATGTATTTTTTGTTGTTATAAAATGTAAGTACGCATTAAATTTTAGTATATTATTTACATGTTATTTTTTTTAAATAAATGAATCGAATAATCTTAATTTCAGTCTAATCTGTTTTTTTTTGTGTCAGAAGACATAATTTTTAATTTATGATTTTGTCAGCTACATATTTACTATAATTATGAATTTTACAACGAATTTACTAGTAGAACATTTATTTCTTTAACTGGGAACCCAAAGCACAAAGCAAAAGGTATTCTTAATGCCAAGTTAAATTTTTTAATTAATGTGTTGGATTTGTTCCGACGTTTTGGCTACCATTACAGGATCTTCAGGGTAAAGTTTGCATTTCTATCCATTAATATATTTTTTATTTCCTGCTAAAATTTCGAGTTTTTTGATATGTCCCGAACATTTTATCGCAGACTATTAATAGATACTAGCGTAAAAACATATTTCTAAATTAATATTTTGTGTCAAAATATCGGAAATCTATATGTTTCTTTTTTGGGTGATACCGTGTGTGTTGGATTTGTTCCAACGTTTCGGATACCATTGCAGGAGCCATCTTCAGGGTAAAGTTTTTTGCATGATATTTTCTTGTATTAGCTTTCATTTGCTGACTCTCAGTGTATTACTTTCTCCGTAATTTGAATTTAAAGTTCAAAAGCTCTGTCAAAAAGTTTAAAAAATGCGTTGACCTTTATAATTGATTTGTCATTTTATGTACTTACCTACTATGCATGTGTTCGATGTCTACATTTAGACTTATAAAAATATTGTTTCTCGTATGCTTTGCTTGTTTTACTTAAATTATAAATTTAAGTCAAATTAACTTCAATATTGCACTCGAGGTTTTATATTAAGAATTGGCGCTATGTAAGTTATTCATTAAAATAGTGTGAATAAATTATGATTGTCTGTAAATTAACAGAGCGCAGACGAGGAATGGTGAAGCTGTAACCTTTAGAATATTCAAAGCAAAACTGAATATTTTGTGTGGTGATGGTAGCATAATTAGATTCTTCAGTATTACATTTTTATCACTCACTAACCTAATTTTTGCATGGACATTTAATATATCTGAATATTGGTGTGGTTCTGGAAGTACTATTTATAAATAAAATTCTTTTTTACATGTTGATCGCTTACTAACCTAACTTTTTATTTGAATATGTTGCGTGGTTCTGGTAGCATTATTTTGTTCAAGAAAAAATAAATCATGAGACCCAAAGGGGCGACTTTTCTATTATGTAATAGTCGGCGATAGCAGACTGTTTCCTGCTAGTATTTTTTACATAATTAATAACTTAAAAATTAAATTTATCAAAGCAGACTTATTATAAACTAATACCATGCATCCGAGATCTTCTCTGACTTCTACCTTTTCTGAGTCAGAAAGTAATTCTCACATTCAGAGTCAAAACTCAAGGTGAGGAAAGCACATTCTAATCTCATATGCAGGGAATAATTTGAAGGTGAGGAGAGTAGAATGCACTTTCCTCACCTTGAGTTTGATCTCTGGGTAACGTGTGAAATTTTCTATCTCGCTCCCGATATGAGTCTCGTATTGTTCTTAAAACCTGCAATTTTTTTGCTGTCTCACTCCACATTTTCCATGTTTTCATTTTGGAAATTGCACTAAGCTAAAAAACTACATTTATTGCCGTAAGATTAACAATTAAACAGAAGCATAGGTGTTTTTTTATACTTAAAATATGTAAATAAACAAATAAATAATGTTTGTATAATGCATAAATTGAAATTTTGTAGAGACATATGAATCTTTAGTGAGGATTATTTAAAAAAATGCAAATTTTGAAAACGTTTATAAATAATAAAATGCTAAAGTAACATTACAAACAATTCTTGAGTAAATCCACTGTAATACTTTTTTACTTAATGAAAATGTATGGATTTTGGAAAAAGTAAGAAAATTGAAGGAATTGTAGGAAAATGAAAAGGAAATAATATTTTAACACTCTTATATTTGCATAATTAAATAAAGTTATAAATCAATGAATTTTCATTATTTCAGACTCGGCATTTAAGTTCATATACATACTCGTAAAATAATCAAACGAAAATTACCATAATGTATGTATAAAATAATGTGCAATGAGTAATTATTGGGTTATTGGTAAGCAAATAAAATAATATTTTTGTTTGTATTTATCTAATTTAAATAATGTATTATGCAATGTTGATGTTATAAGTATTCTATAAAAATAAAATCCACTTAACAACAGAAAATGGCTAACTTGTAAATCACTTTTGCTTATAACAATTATAACGTACACCATAGGATCTGATATTATATACAAAGTACTTAAATAAGTTTTATTTAAATTTAAATGGTACTCAATCAGAGTCACTGCCTGATTCCGAAAGGCACAAGTCGTCATTTAAGAGGTGCATGGGCATAGAAGCTTCTGCAGTACTCGCATTATTTCCATTCATCCCACCTGCAAAAGTAACACATTCAATTAGATTAGACACTCGTCACACTTAAAGATGTATTTATGTGTTGAAAAACATTTATTTAGGCATTTGTAGAGAAGAAGAAAACAATATTGTAGGGGGGTTACAGGTTACAACACCTCGGGAAAAATCACAAAACCAAGTGATTAGAGTTATTATAAATACCAACCATAAAATCTGCATTATATTATAATAATATATATGTATATATCTACTAGACGTTGGTACCAAAAAAAATCATTAAAGCTATAAAAAAGTTATACATGTAATTAATTTGTATTAATAGATGCAAGCTTGTTTAGTGAAAATAATAGATAGATATAAGATAATAGATAATAGACATTAACATACAGGGGGATTCCCAAAAGTACTTAAAAAGTTACCATTAACAGTCGGTTTAGGAAGATTGGGGGGGGCGTGATTAGTTTCTGGTTCACTATCACTACCTCCACTGTCGCTATGTTCACTCTCACTCCCACTGCTGGAAGATCCACTGGAAGAACTCAGGACACCCACTTCGTCAGTTTCACGCTGCAAAAAAAAACTAGCATATCAAAATAATTGTACAGACTTACAAAAACAGTAAATTCTAAATAAACTTTAGTTTGTTGTTATAATTAAGTGTTTCGCAGTTATCTTTGAATTAATGGCCGCATTACATGGATCATAAAACCAAAGATGAAATAACTCTGAAATCTGAAAAAAAAATCTCGTAAAAGTGTGGTTTGTTTTTTTAATTGTAATTAATTCGTGGGCATGTGCAATAACAAATACCCAATAAATACACTTCATCCGCAAAATACTGAGCATCAGCATGCGCAGATTCTGAATAAATAAAAAATAGAATGAACTCTCCAACCAGAAAAATTGATGGATTCTTATTAAATTCCAGTGTCTTGATACTGTAAAAGCGGCATTTTTTTACAATTTCTAAAAAGCATGGTGCACAAAATATGATCAGTTTTCTGATCCGTGTAAGACAGCTATAACTCTTCATTTTCTAGTAATGTAGATGTATTGCTAATCTAAAAACATTATACGGTTCAAAAGAGATATTTAAATTAGTGTTTTGTACCGTTTTTGTGATTTGTGAATCAACATTATGTCCATTTACAGGCATTGGCATTGGTGGAGGTATGTGCATCTGATTATCTGCGCTAGGCTGGGCCAAGTCATCTAACCCTATCATAGGAAGGCTGGCGAGAGTACTTTGACCGGAATTAACAGTCCATCTGTTAAAAAATATATGAGTACATATCATTTTACCATTTACAAAATTGTCAGATTCTGGAATTAAATAAATGGCGTTAAAAATATGAGTTAAAAAATTAAGCATTTTTTCTTCTTCTTTGAACATTCGATTAGTATTCACTATTATATTAGTAATTTGGTGTATCAGAATTTTGATTATGTTAATTAACAACAGATTAATGAAGGTAGGTACATGGAGTATATGTTTTAATAAACATTAGAAAAAAAATTTTAAGCAATCTGTTCTAAAAATGATGATTTATGCTATTAAGTAAAAAATATAATATGTAACACACCATAAGGGAATTTGATTGGGTAAACTTGCAAAAAGCAAAAAAAAAAAAAAATACAAAAAATCTACCTCTTAATTTCAGAACTGCTTTTTAGTTTCAATTCTATGGATTACTTTGTCACAAATATCTGCATCATCTTTTCCATTCAACAGTCCTTGGAACCAGTTTGATTGAACATATGATACGGAATCAATACCTCCATTGATATGTTCCAGATGAGTAAAATCAGGTTGTAGTCTCGTGGTTAGCGTGGCGGACTCAGACTCACGGATCAGAGGTCTGAGGTTCGAACCCCACTCTAACGCAACTTGATTACCATTTTGTAATAATGAGTTATTTATGGCCCCAAAATTGAAATATTTGGGCAAATCATAAGAATGCATATAAAAAAAAAAAAAACAATTTGTTTAGATACTTACGGTGCTGCTTGAGGGATCTGTGTGCGGTGGCGAGGGGGCGGAGGCGTGTGGGTGGCGGTGGAGCGCCGGGCCCCAGAGGTGGTGACCCGAGTGCGAGAAGAAGAGCGCTGCGTGCAGTTGCTGGCGCTCCCATCAGGCACTCGCGGGGGGGGCAGTGGAGGGGTAACTTTATGAACAGGTTCCTGCCTGCAGACAGTAAATATACACGAGTGAAAGTAATAAATAAAAGTTACTTATTACAACAGAGATGGAGAACATTTTATAGAAGTCTAGGCATTTACAGGGCTCATGACCTGTCACTGCCTGGTTTAAGTGGCCACTTTACACGCTATAGAACATCAAACAGCTAAAACCTTTACTAATGCGGGTGGGATTAATCTGATGCAATTATTTCACCTACTAGGCAATGCCTGAAAACATTTTTAATTACGTGCGAAAAAGACAACTGTACATTGAACTGATTATGCATAACTAAAATTGTCAAAATTGAGGTCTCGTGTTCCCGATTTCCGCACAAAAAATACTGACTTTTAAAAAAATTAATTAAAAAAGAGTATCGGAAAGAAATTTTCTGCGTCGGTACATTTTTGTTTTTTAAAAATAATTTTCATATTTGTATTCTGTACATCTGAAGGCAGATAAACCTTGACGTTTTTAGGGGTTCTTGAATGCTCTTAGCTCCTATAAAAGACAATTATATAAAAATAACAGGGAGACGCTAATGGTTGATATCAATATTGTGAAAAAAATCACTTTAGAGCCTTAATCTAGGGAGAAAATACGGAAATACATTTGTATGAAAAAAAGTCAGACCGCGCTTCTTCTTAAGTTGTGTTTTGGGCAAATCCGATTAAGTACAGTGTCAATTAAGTCTCAGTATCATATTTTAGTAAAATGATTTACGTCAAAGGATGCCTCCTTAAAGGAAAAAAACGGTCAGAAAATATGGTGTATGTAAAAGTCTTGCCTCTTAGTAAAATTATTCAAATAAAATAATATAGTAAAGTTTTGACAATTTAAATAAAGTCATTGCCCTGACAATATCTGTTGAGTAATATTCTAAAAATTGTTGAGGAGATTAATAAAACAAGGCACCTTTTAATGTCGATTATTTTTGTATATATTACTTTATCAATAACGAAAAGGAAAATAACGCAATTTTATTTAAAAAAATTTTTTAGTCTATTTTGTTGAAACAAAATTGTATAATCTTTAAGAGAAATTAAAAAGAGTTTTCAAAGGAAAGTTCACTTAACAGATATTGCCGGCGCAATTACGAAAACTCGTTTTCAATATAAATAAATACAATCTTATATCCTGCGACCACTAATTAACATAAACACATTCAGTGTGAGCCACACATTCAAACTTGCAACTTTGGAGTGCATATGGAATGCACTAGGTGCGTTCGCGAATAAATTCATTTAATAAAAAAGTGGTTTTGTTTCTCAATCTACCTTGTTTTTTTCACTTGAATATTGCTGGACAGTTTTTCAAGAGTCATCTCGCCAGTTATTCTATCTATTATAAGTACACATTCTTTATGATACGGTCGTTGATTCCCTTTGAAAACAGTTTGAGGTACACCAGCTCCATCTGTGTAAAAAATATTATCTATTAAACATAATATATGTCAGCTATAAATTAAACTATCTGTAATACTTTATTGATTGATTTTTATACCTTGAGAATATAATAATAAATGTACATACGGGCAATATGCCAAATACAGATACTGATTGTGGGATAAAATAATGATGATTTCTCGCCAAGTTTCCATATATAAGTAGTTATGTTTCTGTTATTTTCTTTTGTGGAATCGTAAAAAAAGCCTCTAATAAAAGTTTTTTTTTAAACTTGCTGATTCCCCAGAAAAGTTCTTAAACATCAGTCAATTTATTTATTTATTCAATACTTCATGAGGATACATTATATAATTAAATTAACAGTGTATTTGTCACTGGGAAAACTTGTGCCGAGGAAGACATTTTACAATTTTAGTTGAGTATGATTAATTTATTTTTTACGCAAAGACTAGTTTTCAAATGAACTTTTTATATAAATATAGATTAAAAAATTAAAATATATTATTTTACTATTTACATAAATATAATATATTTAAATAATTGGTACATTGTTTTATTGAGGAGGTAGCAATTTCATATTGATGGCAAATTTTATAAACCAAATTCAAAATATTAACAGATAAAAAGGCACAAGATAGTAAATAAATACATTGGTTGGATAAACCTGAATTTGAAAATGAGACATAGATGAATAACTTAAAATATCGAGCAATCTGTTAATATTACGATGGATAACTTATAAAGCGCCATTTTTGTATTATTGGGTGTTAAAATAAGTTGTGTCCTGTTTTTTTTCAAATTTAAAAATGAGCACCAAAAGTAAAACAAAATGGTAAAGGTCATTCGAAAGAAAATTTTCTGCTCTACAGGATATTGTGTTTGCTTTTACGTTACACATATTATTTTATTTGATTACAAACCTTAAAATGGAATGTCAAATAGACGAAAGTGAGCATTTTCAACACCGCCTTCTGTTTGCATTCAACTGATGAAAAAAAGCTGCATGCGATATTTGCGCAGCGTATAGTATAAATTAAGGAAAATACACTATTGACTAATATGCTGAAATTTTTTTGTCGAGTTCCCTTGGACAAAACTTATGTTAACACCTTATATTATATTATATAATACCTTAAAAAAGCGATTCTATGTAATATTGAATTTAATTTGACTTACTTTGTTATTAGTGTGCTACATATCAGTTTATTTTACTTAAAAAAAACACAACTATAGCTTCGGGAGAGCACTCCTCCCTTTGACGGGTAATACAAAACTATAGTAAAGATGTGTTCTTTTGAATAGAATAAACTTATATGTGTTACATTAATAACAAAGTTTTTATTTCATAATATTTTTTTATGAAGTATTACCGATGCCGAATATAACGAGATTTAGCGCACTGACACTTGCTGAAAAGGGACAGAAATATACAAGTTTGTAAATTAACACGAGCATATTATTTTCCCCTTCTTTGTAAGCAAATGTTTGGTTCTTTGTCTTAACTGAATCTATGGTAGATCCGGCTCAGAGAGTTATAAAGTGGAAGCCGATTCAAAGGGTACAATTTATTTTGTCATAACATAATATATATTTATCATAATGATTTAAAGAATAGGTGGGTTTTGAGTTTTTCAAAAACATTACTTAAACTCAAATTTAGTGCGCTAGTTGCGTATAGGTATAATGACTTGTCCTATCGCAGTAGGTGTAGCTAACCTAAGCGTAAGATGCCTGTCAGCTAGTTGATTTAGAATGCATAGTTCTATTAGATATTCAAGTATTGCAGCATTGTGCTGTAACTTTTACACCGGCCAATATAGTTTGTATTCCACTCTGTGGAGAGCGCAGCAGTGGCGAGTTGTGATTTATTTTATAGGTAATCTATAAAAAAAATGATCATTTATTTGTACCTACATACAGGGTATTCATTAAACCCTGCACATCCGAAACCACGGTGATCAGTATGAGCAAGAAGACATATTGGCACATGAAAATAAATTTTTAGAACTAAAAAAAATAAAAAAAATATAATATCAGAAAAAGAAAATGGTTTCTGACTTCTGCAAGGGAGAAACAAGGAGGGGGGGAAGGGAAGTCTGATATGCCAAAAACGCGCGGCCGCGCTCCCCTCGCTTCTCCTCTGCAGAAGTAAGCAACCATTTGTTTTGTTTAATATTTTATTTTTTAAAATTTCCTTTGTTCTAAATATTTTTAAAAATATGTTAATATGTCTTCTTGCCCATACTGATCATTGTGATTTCGGATGTGACAGGGTTTTAAGAACATCCTGTATAAGTACATAATACAATTATAAATGACTATTTTTTCTGTGGAAATCAACTTAAACAACAATTATTATTAACGACGCAATATACGTATTTTACAACTACTTTATTCTACACTATTTTAATACAATACTTGTACAAAAGTTTATTAACAAATACCACAATGACATTCAACAGTAACTTTCAACGCTAAGCCAGTGCTTATCGGCCAGTGCCGATCCCTTTTAAAATGAATAATGCCAAAAACAGCCACTGTCAACAGTATCCTATCAAAGAAAAATAATCCTTCAGAAATAATGTTTGAAATACTAATTTCCAAATAGAGAATCATCAAATAGTATTTGTGATCTGCAAGCTTGTTTTAGTACTAAAAAAAGGTGACCTGGGTTGAAGAAAAATATAGTGTACTTTTTTGTATGGAGGATTAAGCTGAAGTAATCCTCTAGTTTCATCGTTCACTGAGAACGGGTTGGGCGCTGGGCGCACTTCATAGATATATTTTTGTAGGAAGATATAAATGGTAGTGGTAACTTATAATAAATAACAATTATTGTATTTAATTTCGCATAAACATATTTACTAAAAAACATTATTATCGAAAGTCAAATATAATGGTAAGCTTTGCATAATCGCTTATTTTGACAATTCGCCCCTGGAGCGTAGGTAGTGTGCATAATATGATATTTTATTTTTACCTAAATGAGGTACAGTGACAGTAACTTGGTTGTTAGTCCCAACATCTACTGTAGCCATTTTGTTGGCATCAACGGAGGCAGGTTTAAAATCACCTGAAAGCAACACAATTATTAACATGAATTTCCACAAATAAATTGGAAGACCCTAAATTGTCAGCATTCGAATAAATAATAGAATAGGCGTAGAAAAATATGGAAATAATATTACTTAAAAAGTAGAATAGTCTAAAATTCAAGGAATTGATTGAGACATATTTATTATTTAATAACATGGTATAATATATTTTATGTAGAAGACTCAAGCCTCAGTAAAAGTGTAAGGAAACATGTAAATTAACATAAAAGTTTTTAAAAAATTAACTTACATTTTAATGTATGAAAGGCTGATGATTTATCATTAAGAAAACTAGCGCCAATCTTCAATTCTCGAACATCACACCCCAATCTCAACTTATCTGCCATGATGTTTATGGGTCACCCCATTCAGTCAACTATCTGAAAGATTTGTTATATTTCTTTTAATTATTTGAATGATTTTGGTAAAAACAACCACAATAATAATTTTGAAAATCACGAGTAAGTTACAAATTCAAAAGAATTATTACTAGACCAAAATAACATTACAAATTAAACGAATCGAGACAACATATCAGGCCAGGAACCCTTGAGCAATGATTTGATATTTTGAAAGCATAATACTCTCCAATAGTGAGAGCATTTGCCTCTTAAAAATACTTTCACTGATGTGAAAGATGTCATCTCCATGATGTGATCACGTTCAGCTGCTTGACTGCTCTTCCTATCGGCATGACCAGAGGCAGGTTGGTTTTGGAAGTCGGGAGGTAAAACAATCTGTGCTGACACTATAAGTATCAAGTGAGTAAAATACTATTTTTAAGATGATCATGATAATAGATATAATGACGAACCAAACAAAAATAAGTTGACTTCGTGTATTTATACGTAAAGAAATATTGATTTAAAAAGCCAAAAAATATTGTAATTGCTTAACTAAAACATGTTTAAATATAAACATAATTTAAGATAAATAATTAAAAACATAGTTATAGAAAATAAATGTGAAATTTTAAATTGAAATAAAATCTCTAGCGCAAATTAATAAGGATATGACAACAAATCAAATTGTATTAATGTTCAAATCGAGAAAAAACGTATTAATTTTCGTCTAACCTACTCATACCTGTATTGATGACATTGCACACACCTATAATTCGTAAAAAAATATTTGAAAGTTTACTTCAATGTATTCATAATTGGAATATCACAAAAATAGGTTGATAGTAATAAGAATTACATGAACAAATATCGAGAAATCCGCCATATACATAAATATTCTTATAAAATAATGAAAGTTGAAAATATACAACCTATAAAATATGGCAAGATAATATAGAGAAAATGCGTCAATCTCACCTAATAACATATGGTTAAAAATTTAAACCCGTCGGATGTTCATTGTTATATTCATAATTTAATTATTGAGCAGATAACGTATAATTTTGGGTTAAATATGGTAAAATAAAAATACGGCAACAAGTCTAACATACGACCCACTTCTCATGACGGTTGACCGCAGCGACAGCTATCAGGTAAATAAATAACCAGAGAATCGAAAGTGACAAGTTGACATTTAGGGGCTAGAAAATGTATTTCAAAGGTAAGAACTAAAAAGTACTTACGTAAATCAAATTATACTATTTTTTTCTTATATAAAGTAAATTTTATGCTTTTCCAACATTAAATCTTCCAATGTGCTTACAATGTAATGCAAATGAAGTTGATTTTTCATCAATAATGTTTCAAGGAACTAATCAGTTTATCGCATATTCATGCAAAATATATACACAATATTCTTAAAATTATTGTCTAGTTATAAATAAAATAGCCTTTGATTTCTAAAAATTCAAAAATACTTTTTTTTCTGCCTTGGCCGTGATCGGAATAATTAAAAACACCAACTAAGTCTTTTTTCTTTTCCTCTTTATGTACGAGTGAAGTTACAAAATGAATGATATGAGTTTTTTTATTTGATAAAAAAAACATTTTTGAATATAAATATACGTAAATCCCGTAGATGAGGCGAGCTTTTTACTCATTACAACACAAATGCCACTAAGTCCATCTGAAGTAATGGAATGAACAATAAGTTTAGTAATATAATATATTAAATACCCGTATATGTAGTCATGATCTGTTTCTGTAAACGAGATTATATTGAATTTATGGTTTTGAATTGCAGGAACCCGTGTGGTGTTGATTGACGAAGGTGTTGGTTGAAGGTTGTCTTCTTCTTCTTCTTCGTTTTTTCATGGCCTTTTCACATCTCAACTCGGGTGTTCTGGCCAGTGTCGAGTATTTTTTTTTTTTTTTTTTTTTACATATATATATACACATGTGTTAGTAATATAGTATGTACAAGTTAGTATGTTAGTATTTAATATAATATATACATATAATAATAAAACATATTTACAGCTTTACACCATTTACAACTACGAGGTTGAAGGTTGAAGCCATGAAGGTGTTGCACGAAGCAAGGTCGTACAGCAAGACGCACGACCCTTACATACGGCGCGGTATGACGTGGTATGACGCCGACGCCGACGTCTTAAAAAATAGAGTTATTTTTAGTGTTGTCTATGGCATAATACGACTGTCAAAGCCGTGTATCAAAGTAAAAATAAAAAGTTTATTTTTATTTTTTATATTTTGGTGTGATGTGAAGTAAAATTTGGCAGTGGAAACATAATATATTGATTTTATAATGCAATTCTGAGGATTCGTACTTCATACACCTTTGAAATAATTCAATAATCGGCTAATTAAAGAGATATAATCATTTACGACCATTTAATAATTAATAGGAAACCTTTTGAACATCAAAAGCTTGTGGTTGTGTAAAATAAAGTGTCACACTAATAAATTCTGAATATTTCCTCTCAAAACGAAGTTCTTAAAAAAAATATCGAACATGGCTTGGAGGAGTCATGGAAAAGATAATGCTGACATGGTGAAAAATCTTAGAAGTAATGTTCCTATTAGTTTGCAATATACATCAAATCGGAAGTTCACAGAATATTTATTTAACTTTCTCACGATGAAGGAATCGTAAAGCTAAAACTCGTGTACACTCTTTGTAAGTAAAATCAATAAAAATGTCCTTTTAATTTTTCTTTTTAGTCAATGGAATAATAAAATCGAATGAAGTAGAAAGTGCTATGTTGGCTGTTGATAGAAAAAATTATTGTCCGGGATCTCCATACATGGATGCACCTCAACCGATCGGCTTTTCTGTCACTATAAGTGCTCCTCATATGGTATGTTATCCATTATTATTATTAAGGTATTATTTATGAGAAACAGTAGTCTAGATATAATTTATTTTAAGTGATCTAACATCCACGCGAAACTAGATTCTGCATTTGGACAGTTTTCAATTGAATACTTGGGTATACCCAACACAAAAGTTAAAACAAAGTATGCATCACCAAAACAGCAAATAAAAGATTATATAAAAAGATCTGAAATTTTAAAACTAAAGTATAAAGCTGGTAGATACAAAATGAAACACAAACAATAAATTTGATTAAATTTTAAACAAAATTTGTTCAAAAATTCTTTATTATTTTAAAGTTTTTGTCAAACTCAAAAATGAGTTCTATAAAATTATTATGGAATACTTATGTACTAACAGCCATTACAATAAGTATACAATATGTACTGGGCTCATGTGACCAGTCGTTGTCACATGAAAATAAATAAAAAAAATAAAAGGGGGGTCTAACTCTTATAAGTGAAATGTTATTAATAAAAATAAAAAGTAAATCATTTTAGTGATAGCTCTCACACTATTTTGGAAATATTTTATTTTAAAAAATCCCGGTAATTAAAAAAAAATAGTTTCTTTTGTATTTTTTTTTAAACTATTAAAAGCAAATAATTAAATTTAACAATAATTTTTGGAAAAAAAATATATGAAGGCAAAAATTGAATGTAATTTTTATTGGAAATTACGTAAATACCAATTATTTGGAAAAATGTCTTGTTAAGTATGTGTTATTATTATTGATAATGATAAAAATGATTAAAGGGAAAAACACAGGAGTGTTGAATAATTTATTGGAATAGAATACCTTTACTTCAAGCAATTAAGGACCGTTAACTAGTAATTACTGAGATAGTAATTTTGACCGATTTTTAAATATTATTATTCCAGGAATCCAAATAATCGTGAATATGAAAAGACTACTCGGTTACAATGGAATCACAATATAGAATTTAGGTAATGACCTAGCCGAGGTTTCTTCCGTTGTTTATTTCATCTTAATGAGCTATTTCGAAATGACATTATGGGTCGTTAAATCAAGCGATTTTAATTTTTCTAGCCTTATATACTTATTTTCGAAATTACCAGTATTCCTGAATCGTTAATTTAGGTTGTACGTTTTTAAATGAAATTCATTATTTAAAACCTTATATTTTGTTTTCCTAGAATGGTTAGAATTTTTTTATAGAGATCACTAAATTGTTTTTTTAAATATAGGTACCATTTCCTTCTTAGATAAAACCATTCAAATTTAAACGCTGTAAATCCAATATATGAATTGATGCCTACTTACAGTTTATTTTAAAAAAATATTTGCGTTATACTATCATCAACTAGTCAGAAAGTATGCTAGAAAGTATGAATCCAATTGTGGTACAGTGGGATTCGAACTCAGGAATTCTAATCCAGAGTCTGGGACTCTAACTACGGGATCACAAATTTTTAAACGTTCTGACATAATTACATTTATTAAAAAATAAATGAAATCTTTTGTATTTTTAAGAGATCGAAATATCTTTTGATCATACTGAATTTTGAAAAAATAATTTGGATCGTGATGTGCCAACATAATAATTATTGAAATTGTAAAATACGGAAAGTTGAAAAAAAATGTTTTTGCTTGGAGCAAAGATATTATTTTTAAAGAAAGATTATGAATGTTTTAACTTAATAATATTTTACGACGTCACACGACGCTTCTCAAATCGATCTCCCAAATCCGTATCTCGGAACACAAAAACATTTTTTTTTTAAAACACAATACCTATATTACTATTGCATTTTTACATATTTTTTAAATTGTAAAACAGCTCTTATGATAAAAACGCAAGATGCATTTTGTATAGAAGTATGTAAAAAATAATAATGAAATATAATACAATTTAATGAAAGAAAAGTAGAATCAACGGTGGCAGCCTTGATGAGATTCTAGGCAGAGAGCTTTGTCATAAACGGAGGAAATATTTTTGTTTAAAATGTTATTCCACCAGTTATTTCAATTAAAAAAATTAAATGCTTAACTGTGGATAATTACTCTGTCTTTTTTCCCAACTTTTCTGGCACTGTTTTTACAATATCTTAGCCATAGAATTAAGAATAGTCCAGAAACTGCATACGCACATCAAACAGAAGGCGACTCAACTACTCATAAATGAGTAGGTTTATGTTTTGACCCATTAGTTTCTTTGTAGACGTCGCTCAGTACGCAACTCCCGATTTGAATTCAACTATGCCGTGTTGTGTCCTTTTTATATTTTTTTATTTTATTTTATTTAACAGTATAATTATACATTTTTACAATTTAAAAAAAAAAACACATGTTATATTTTTACTAAAACTAAAATCCCACCAAGCCACTTTTTGTAGCTTGTTTTGTAGCTGTTTAAAGTGAAGAAATACTGCTAGGATCTTAAAGAAACAGGATGCAATCACATTTCATGTGTAATTAGCTAATGAATGTGTATATAACAAATGCATTAATTAAAAATTAAATTATTTTTCCATCTGTCAGATTGTCAAAAAAACAAAATGGAAATTTCGTTAGTGTTGCCAGGGTAGTAAATTTTTTTATCATACTTTGCTCATCTACATCATTGAATCTCGAATTAAACAACTCTGTGGTGGACATTTGACCGACATTATCTTTAAAATATCAAATATTATTTGACGTGATATATACAAATATCCATTTCATGTCAAATAAAATTTGTTTTATATTTTATGTTCAAAGTTCATTAATTCAATTACTCTTATTAAATGACCCTTTACTTATCTACTCTGTTGTGTCAATCAATGTTTCAATGTTGTTGTGTAAAATTTTAGAGAAATCAACAGATTGCTTTTTTTTTACCTTACATTTGTGTTATGGTTATATTCTTCGCGATCTGGCAATATTCTTTGGTGAATTCAAGTATGCGCGCGGTGAAAGTATGTCTAAGTGGAGGAATTATTGGAAACAGTCCGATGTATTCAAATATGATTCTACGCTTCTTCTGGACTATTCTAAATTCTATGATCTTAGCACACACAATGACATTTTACGATAAATTGGATTCGCCACTGAGAGATCACGCATCACCGACCGCTTGCGTTCGACTGTGGAGAGGTTTCGAGCGGTGGATTTCATTCACTCTAAGTTGGACGCCTGGAGTGCCCTGTTCTGAACTCTATATTTATTACCTTTATGAGCATAGTAGTCTTGATGCCTTGATTTTTGCTGAACCTAATTTTTCAAATATGGAATAGTATTGTTTTTTAAAATAAATATTTACTTGACTATTGATTAAGTAGGTAATTACTTTTATCATTTAATTTCATCAATCTATATTTCAACAACAGAACCAAAAATCAAAACAGCAAATCAATTGGAACTAAAACACTATCGATACATTTTTTTTAAGTAGCGATGTTCGCATCACTATTTAAAAAAAAAATTGCATGCTTATGTCAGATTTAATGGCGGCCTTTGCTAAACAGATTTAACTTATTCAATACATTATACATAGATAGCACGGTGTATTATGCACTTGCCGGTGCAATAAGATGCCGAATTTCCGTAAGTTTTTGTTTTGGCTACTATTTGTGGACGGTGACATTTTCAAAATGTACGGGAGCTTTGTGCACAGCTGCGAGTTTGAAGCGACTGGTGTGCCGGGTTGATTGAATTTCGTATTAGGCCAATTTGGACATAATATGGTACCCCTGACCACGCCCACTTCACAAACCTATGGATCTTATATTATCTGTGATATTTACAATTTAGTTTTATATTTGTTGTGGTTTCAGCATGCCCACGTACTGGAATATCTCAAAGACCACCTTACTCCTGGTGAAACGGCTTTGGACGTTGGATCTGGTTCAGGATATTTAACTGCTTGCATGGGTATGATGGTTGGAGAAACTGGAAAAATAGTTGGGATAGATCACATACCATCACTTGTATCAATGGCTAAATCTAATATTCAGAGAGACAACCCAGAACTATTAAGTTCTGGCAGAATTGAACTTGTAGGTTAGATTTACAGCTATATTGTGATATTTAATGTTCATTTTCGACATTTTTGAAATTAATACTGTGTTTTCTATATATCGCACATATGATAAATAAAATCATAACTCAAAAAAGAAAAATTGTTGTAATAGATTTAAATGAAAATCTTGATTGTCATAAAAAAAAATAGTTAAAATATGACACCGTTTAAGAATGACTATACTCAAATAAGAGTTAACGTTAAAGTGTTATACAGCCATCAAGCGGATAAATCTTAAAGCTTGAATTATGTCATTTTTTTATCATAGAGTTTTTAAAAGTTTTATTCTGTTATTTTCTTAATAGAAAATCTGAGTTTTTTGTGTTAAGTTTTTATTTTATCAAATGTGGCATATGTAAACCTTTTTTTTCTCAATGGATAAGCTGCTTTAATGCATGAAAGCAATGTTCAAATTATAAATAAAATAATTTTTGTGTTGATTTAAAAATGTGGATTGCGAATAATCTAATTAGCCATTATTTTGATTTTGAGAAACAGTTTTTAGTAAATTATGTAGTTTGATTTAAATAATTTAGAACATGTATGTATATTTGAAGCACAAACTTTGTGGTTATTCATTTTAAATTCATTCAATTAAAATAAAAACAAATTACTTTTATTTAGTTGGGGATGGAAGATTAGGATACAATGAAGCAGCTCCTTACAAAGCTATTCATGTTGGTGCTGCTGCTCCTATGATGCCTGATAGTGTAAGTATTTTTATATTCTTTTTTTTTCAACATATTTTTACTTTCGCTAGCTAGCTATTTGTAGACTAATGCGGAACTTGTTATTCAGATTAGATAAAGTAAAAAAATATATATATCAGTATCAATTCTGTAGAAAATACTTTATTGACCTTCAGATACTTAAATATAAAATGTATCTACATTATCTAGTTAATTTCTGAATATTAAGAAAACTGCTTCAACCACTTGACAAATGAAGCTACCTAAGTAGGAAAAAAACTTTTTTTTTCAAAAACTATTTATTTCTCAACATAGTCTCTTTTTACTTCGACACACTTAGTAAGACGATATTCCAACTTTTTTATACCATCTGAATAATACGATTTTGGGAACCTCTCAAAATACGCGTTAGTTTCGGTAATCACTTCTTCGTTTGAGCTGAATCTTTTTCCTGCGAGCCATTTTTTTAAAGTTCGGAAACAGGAAAAAGTCACTAGGAGCTAAATCTGGACTATAAAGTGGATGATCAATCAATTCGAAGTGTATTTCACGTAATTTTAGCATCGTATCTAATGCTGTGTAAACCGGTGCGTTGTCTTGAAGAAAGAGCACTTTTTTCTTCTTTAAATGTGGTCGTTTTTCCTTGATTGCATCATTCGATTGATCCAATAATGCACGATAATACTTTACTGTGATTGTGGATCCTTTTTCAAGATAATCGATGAGCAATATTCTGAGTGCATCCCAAAATACAGTGGCCATAACCTTGCCAGCCGATTTCACTGCCTTTGCCTTCTTCGAAGCACACGGAGCAAAACAACAGGATTACGCTTTATCATGTCCAAACACTGCTATGAAGTGGTCTCTCGAACTCGTTTTTGTTCGACACTGAGCAAACACAGCACCCATCTTGCCGATAGCTTTTTCATATGCAAATGTTCATGCAACATGTTGAACACACGTTCATATGAGATGTTTACCATTTCAACAATCTCACGCAACTTCACTCGGCGATTATTCATAACTATATCGAGGATTTTCTTGATATTTTCTTCAGTAACCACCTCTTTTGGCCTAGCTTTACTTTTGTCTCTTTCGCCGTTTTCCCTTTCAAATAATAGTGTTTGATCACTGCACGAAATTCGCTTTTTTCCATTTTTCAAGAAACACAAAAGTTGTTTACTTCAAACGACTACAACAATCGATGAATTTGGGTGACATTTTAACAGCTGCCGTTTGACAGATCGCAATTTGGAAAAAATAAATCTTTTTTATGTTTGTGCTGCCATCTAGCGCTAGGTAGCTTCATTATCAATCCGCCCTCGTAGGTATGCAAGGAATATAATGGACATAAAGATTTATTATTTAAAGTTTTTCATAGCATTATATTTTACCAAGGATAATTAGTCCAGGTTTACTTTCGCAAGTTTCGTAATATATTTGTGTTTTTTTCTTCTATCTGGAATGTTTCCATTTTCCTTTCATCATTAACTATTTCTCTATTTCGATAAATATATTTTCAGACTGAAAATCTCGAAAACATTATTGAAATGTGACTGCAACATTCCAGTGCAGTACTCATAGAATTATGATATTTCTCAGTGCAGTAGTAAGCTTATATATAATAATAATAATGTTTGGATAATTTATATAGCGCCATTTTTGTGAAAATCACCTCAAGGGCGCCATAATGTATACCAGTCAAGTACGTGTGCCGCCCTTAGGACTTTTTTGTCTATGAATAAAAGATTCAATCGTGTTGATATCGCACTTCCTAAAGTGTGGTCATTAATTAGATCGTTAAAAATATCTTTATCCGCAGAGCAGACCTATTTTTCAGCGGTAAGTAGAATTTTTTACACGCACAGGATAATTAAATCACATATGGATTACATATTTGTGCACAAAACAACCCTAATACTAAATCATTGAAAAATTATTTTATATTTTATAATTTTTAATAAAAGGGCTCCATTTTGTAATATTAATTTGCTCCTGGACACTTACTCCATCAAGGTAAAACAAAATCTCAAATTTGAACTACTTATTTTTCATTTCTTGTTCAAATTCCGTAACTTGTTATCATTTAATTGTTCTTTAGTGATCCTTATTTATATAATACGAGCTGAACCCGGCAATGCTTTGCTATTGCTAGATTTAAGTTCTTGCTAAATAGATTAAATAAACACAATCGAAAGTTTGATATCAATTATTGTATTTAATCCAAATTAGAAATGTACATATACATTATTATTTTTGTATTTCGGTTTACATAAATTGTAAGGATAGAGAATTTTGATAAATAGGTGTTCGAACATTGTTTTCCTGTCACTGTCTTGCATATGTCACTGTCTCCCCGATACTGTGCGAAAAAGACAACTGTTTGTCAGACCTTTTGTTAGAATAGACAAAATTGACGTTTCACTCTACCGTTTTCCGCACCTCAAAACTGAGTCGATTTTGTTATTTTTTTAGACAGAGTATCGGAATAAAATTTTCTGAATTGGTATGTTTTACGTTTTTCAAAAATAGTTATATTTGTATACCGTTCGCTGTGGGCCCGAATACATTAGATAAAACTGCTTTTTTATGGGTTTGAATGGTTCTAGTTTCCATAATAAACCATTTTTTTAAAAAGGAAACAATATAGGGACACTCTAATTGTATAAATCTATAATGTTTAAAAAAGAGCTCTGCGCTGGTTTGGACATGTAGTGCGAATGGACAACGAAAGAATGGCTTAAAATATTTACAATGCGATGTTCATGGATGCAGAAATAGAGGAAGACCGAGAAAGACATGGCATGACCAAATCCAACAAATACTTGATGGATATGGCAAAAGTTGGAATAATCAGCGCACATGCATGAGAAGATCTATGAATGTAGAGGAAGCGAGATATGAATGCAAAGATAGAGTGATGTGGCGTTCTATCCTCTCTCCCTACCCTTACGGGGAAACGGCGTGCTAGTTTGTTGTTTTTGTTATTGTTATTGAGAAAAAAAAAACATTTCTCTAATGCCATAATTCAGAGAAAATATGTGAATTCGTTTGTATGAAGAAAAGTCGGACAGCGTTTCCTCTTAAGGTTAAACATAATTAAGCATACTTTCAAAACTTTACTAAAATCTTGAACTTTAAAAAAATCTTGAGTAAAACCGTTCGGATAAACGTTAAAAAGATGTTGTAACTTTTCATTGGTAAGTAGGTACCTAGGTACTTGCTTATGATTGAATTCCAAATCTAAAAATAATAGATATTCTAATATTGCATTTAAGTAGATACCTAAGTACTTGTTTATGTTTGAATTCCAAAACATAAAATAATGAATTATTTTCAAAGAATGAATTCTTTTAGCTAATGTCAAACTCTGCTCAGGGATGTATTTAAGTTAGGAATGCGATTTTAAAAAATGTATCGAATGTTAGTTGATATTATTTTAGTATAACCGAAAATCCAGTAAAAAGAAATAAATGGGTAGAAATTATAAGGAATCAATGAAATAATCTGATTGGGATCCATAAAAAAACAAATGTTGTTTGTAAACATTCAAAAACAAACTTTTTTATACACAGTTGCATTCTCGGCGAATGCAACCCTGGTGATGGATAAAAAAAAAACATTTACGCTCTTAACTTTTTTTGTACTTAATATCAGAGATAATGTAGAACTATTACTAGTTCAGATCTGCCACTTAGTACTACGGTGCCATAACAACTATTTGACGTTTAGGTATAATAACACATTCCTATTGATCAAATTTTGTATTTGCGCTATTTCACGTTGGCCCTTAAACCCCTTAAACAAAAATCCGCGGGAAATTCAAAACTTTCCCTAAAAGATTTTACAGCTCATAGCTTAATCATGAGTAATAGTTAAAAATCAGAAGTATTCACTTTATTTCCAAATTGTTACTTTTACCAGGGATTTTTAATTATTACTACTGATCAAGCTACAAGTTTATATATTATGAAGGAATTAAAGCTTCTCTATCATTAATGATGCTGCATTTCGAAAATAATGAGTTGTAAGTTTTGGGAATTGATTGGGAACACATAAAATTTAATAAAAAATCTTAGTTTCCTTTTTTGTGATTTAAAAGTGAATTTACCACATTTAACAACAAACTTTTATAAAGCAAACTTGTCCTAACACTGATCATTAATGGTGAAGAGGCATTGAAGACAAAGGAGATGAAAAAAAAGACACTTTATATGGAACATGATTTTTTAATAATTTAGTTTACGTTGTTAACTTTGATTCAGTGTTAAGTTGGATAAAAAAATGTCAACATGGAACGCATAATTAAACATGACAATTTTTATTTTTTATTTTTGCTTCCTTGGCTATATGTTCTTCAGTAAATAAAGCCGGTGCTGCTTCAGGAAGTAGCCTACAGTTTCCCTCAATGAACTTTGCCTGAAAATGTCTTTGACATACGCGAAATGCATAGCGAATTCTACTATGTGATGTGTCTAATTTTGGCAAAGCAATATAGTTTGACGATGTCCCCGGATACATGGCAAGAAAGCACACAACACTTTTTTGACATTGTTATAATTATCACAGGCGAGAAAAATAGAAGAGAAAAGGTGAAAAGACACACGCACACCGTAGATTTAAGGTTAACACAGGTTTTAAATTTAAACCATTTTTCACACGCGCTATTTGCTTTTAATAGAAGAAAAAAGGTGAGAAGACTGATACAAACAGAAAAAATAACGAAAACAGGACACGCACGCCGTAGATTTAAGATTAACACAGGTTTTAAATTTAAACTGTTTTTCACACATACGCCATTTGCTTTTTCTAACTGTGTGACGTCATGATGCGACATCAGCGCTCGTGCGTAGCAAGTACGTAGCGCTTACTCGAAATAGCGATGCGAATTACTACCAATTCCATTACTACCAACACAAGGGGGGTAAAACATCCATTGCTACCAACACAAGCGGGGTAAAACACTTCGGAATAGGGACTGTCACCCCAGTGCTTAATATATTGAAGATTTTATGAGCTATAAACCTTCTCGTGGCAAAGATGTACATTTATCTGAAAACCGCACGCAAATCGGTCCGGTAGTTATTCAGTCCATCGAGGACAACCATTCGAACATTGCCTTTTATATATATAGATTGAAAACTGAAAAACTTCATAAATTAAAAATATTGAGAAATAAGACTTCATTTTCATGCCACCAGGTGGCACTCAAGTTATATCACAGGCCCCGTAAATACCATACCCTCCTTTAGGTTAAACGTATTAGCAGATTTCATCATAATAGTTTTAGCTTATTTTTTTGTGTATTTACTGAAATATTTATTAATACTTTTGAAAACTACAAACAGAAAAAAATACAGATGGTCCCTTCTGCTATCTGACTACCGATATACAGTAGTGGTCACAGAAATTGCATCATCCAATATTTTGAGGTTTTTCAGAAATTGCATCGAGTAAACTTCACGTACATATAAAAATAAATAAAGTTAAGATCAGTCTTGTCATATTTTAAAAAGATAACATAACATTGGCTAGCCTTTCCTCATGTCAGGTATTTTTATTTTAAATAAGTAAATATTGAAAAATGAAATATATAAAAAAAAAACAACCACTTTTGATGTCATTCAATTGCAATTTCTGTGACCGCTACTGCATATTAATTTATAATTTAACTTTTTCGTTACGTAAAAGAAAAAAAATCATTCGTAACAAAACAGTGTGTACATAATGGGGAGTGACGTCTCACAATCATGTTTTTTCTATTTTTGCTTATTATTATTCCTAAAATTACATAAATACATATGCAGTGTTTTCAATGAGTGCTGCATAATAAAGAATTATCAATATAATTTTTAACTTATTTCTTAAATATTTCGTATTACAACTGTACTTTTTATTTCCTTTATTAATTTAATTTAAGAAAAATATTCCTCTGTAAGTATAATGATGTTGACCTGTTGTTGTTTTCAATCTTGGAATTAAGATGTTACTAATTGTTCTAGGTCTCGTACTTACAACCGTGACAGAAACATTATTATATATCAACAGTCCCTATGTGTACTGTTGAAACTGCATTTTGCGGGGTAGGGTTTACAGGGGAGTTAAAACAAAGCTTGATAATTTTTCCAGAAACTATTACATTCTGTAGAATTGCCAAACACGTGTCGATATGTTTTCCCTATGGATTTGAAGTAAACGATTCTTTTCAAATAATGATTTTATATCTAGAACCCCGATTTTTTTAAACAATTGGGCAGTGGGAAAGGTAGATATTTTTTTTATTTAATATAACTTTTTTGATTAATTTTTGTATTTTTTAAATTAGTTTTAAAAGCACCCATCCGATTATTACATAGTGATACTTAATAATCGTCAAATCATGAAATGCATAATTCTCATAAATTATTCATCTTAGGTGAGGAAAAATTTTCACAAAATACAAAATTGTTGACCTTGACGTGATTCTGGTTGGTCCTAGAGATGTGTGAGCACTCACCCCCACAACTTTTATGTGCCTAGGTTTGAAGGAGATCTAGCTATATATGTAAAATAATTCCTCCCTTATTAGCCCGGTTCATTAAACATATTTGTACATCTGATGCTCCGAAAATTTTAAGTTGCTAAATGCAATAGGTATTATAAATTGAATTTCCAATTTTCAGCTCATAGACCAGCTAAAACTTGGCGGAAGATTAATTGTGCCAGTTGGACCAGAAGGCGGATCTCAGCATTTAACTCAGGTTTAAAACATAATGTTATTTCAAATAAAAAAAGGTATTCATTGTGTATTCGGTTTTTATTTTTATTAAAAGAAATATTGATTGAAAATCGTCTATATTAAAAATTATAAATAAATACATAATTCAATAATAATTTATAATTACATTTTGACAGCTCATTCTTTTCTTTGATTTTCAGGTTGATAAATTAGAAGATGGTTCAGTGAGAACAAAAAAGTTAATGGGTGTGTGTTATGTTCCTCTCACAGATAAAAAAAGTCAATGGAAAGAATGACGGAAGATAACTTGGATTAAATATACTTTGATCACATTGTGTATATTATTTATTGTTTGGCGTTTTGTTAATGCCATTGGCAGTTATTTTAAGAAATCGTAAAATCTACGATTTTTATTATATAATTTATTTAAATAATCCTATTTATAAAATGAAACCATTAGTAAACGAACTTTGTGCAGCATTTAAAAATCAGGTTATGGTCCCATGGTTAGTGTTACGACTCACGGATCAGAGGTCCGAGGTTCGAACCTCACGAACCAACTTGATTTCCATCTTCTAATAGTGAGTTATTTACAACTGGCCCCAAAATTTAAATATTTGGATAAACATAATTTTCAAAACTTAAAGGTGTTATTTTAATTGATTAATGCTCAACAAAAATAATTTTCAATAAATTGATCTTGAAACGATCATAAGTATATATGAGAATTGAAGGATCAATATATTGTTTTATTTGTGAAAAATATTTATATTAATGTTTTATTTCTTGTAAAATGTACACTATCTTAATAATAAAAAAAAACTTTATTTTAAAATGACAGTGGAATAATTATATTTTATATTATGTCTATCAAATCTGAAATGTACAGTTAAAACAATCATACAATTCATAAAAAAATAGTCGAAGTCAGAAACAACTAGAATACTTTTAAATTGACACCTGCAAATTTAATATACTGTTTGTTTTATAGGTTATTATGCCATGATGTGTTGGTTTTGTTTATTACAGACTAATATTTAAGACAGAAGAGTAGTCTAAACATACAATATCCAAAACCAACACACAACATAAAAACCCAGAAAATTACAATCAATATCTGAATGACCATGAAAACGCAATATTTCCAATTGTGTGAAAAACTGTAATATTTAGGTATGTATTGATAAATCACATTATATATTGACCTATTCAGGTCAAAGGCATTAAACCACAATTCCGGAAAAATCAGTTTCATTATTTCAAATGTGTTTTAAAAATCAATTGCGTAGGTCTTATACAGAAAAAAGGCAAAGTCACAAAATTCAATTTTATTTAAAGCAATTAAAAAGTATTACGAAATGAAAAAAAATATTTATGAAGAAAAAAACATATCAAAATTTAAAATAATGGTCAAGACATATGTGATAAACAATTTATAAATTAAATATATTTGTAATGTTATTATTAGAACACACATAACAATATGTATGATATGTGTGCCCTATTTTAAGATTTAAATAAAAAAAAAAAAAAATAGTGAAATTGCTTTTTCAAGAATTGTGGTTAAATGTCTTTGACCTGAACACAGTTGATATTATTTCCCCGAGCGTCAATACACAATAATTAAAATACATGCTTGTGATGCGGACACATAAACATATGTTTTTTTTGTTTTAGAAAAAACAAGTTCATAATATATTTTTAATTTAGCTATCACTAATAAATTTTTGTGTCTTAATGCTACTATGTTTTGGTGGATCTGATCGAACTTTCAGCATCTTCGTAATTGGTAATGCATTTGCTTTTATTGGAGCAACCTAAACTAGTGGCAGCGCCCTTAAGGTTATTTTTACAAAATTGCGCTACATATATTAACTATCCAAAAAAATATATAATAGTATGGCTATGACCTAAAATGAAAAAAATTAGGTAAGCAACCTCAATAAATAAAAAAAAACTTTGATGTAAATAAGGTTTAATCAGTTTAGGTTTTACCTTAAAATCTATTCCCGCGCATTGGTTTGCCAAATCTATTTTTCTTAATGATCTTATTATCTCCACTTGATTGAAGAGGCTTGTGGGTGGTATGGAGTACTGTCCACAGAGTTTCAGCATCATTTTTGTTTCCCAATATTTCATTTATTTCAGTCTAAATAAAAAGCAAAAATTATATTGTTATGCTCTATAAATAGAAAACTACAAGTAGAAAAATTGCGTGGGTTACCTTTTCTAATTTTATCAAGTGATCAAGAGATACGCCTCTGTTCATTAATCTGGATACATTTTTAGAATTGATGCCAGGAAGCTTAAGTAAAAAGTCATGAATCCTTGGATTGAATCGTTCCGTAAGAAGCGCATCTACACCAGCATCTTCTCCCAAAGCAGAAGCATCCGCTGCATTTGGCTGAGGTCTTCCATGCTAGAATAAATACATCCTTATTAATTTTCTTTAAACTAAATAATAATTATGCAAGATTTTTTTCATGTCCTTTAAAAATCTAATACATTTATAAAATGTCTAGAGTATTAAATAAAATTTACCTTCAGTTCGAAAAATAATTCAGCTGTCGCATAAGGACTGGGTGACCATATAAGTTTCAAACGAGGAAAATGTAATGTTAAAAGCTGTAATTTTTGTTGGACATCTGCACCTGATATATCTTTTGATACTACATAGTGGCCCTTGAAAAATAAAATGTTTGAACAGAGTTGAGTGACAACGGACAAGAAAAAAACATTTTTACATATTTTCTTAAGGGCAGAAATTATTTTTTGTATTGAAATAATATATTTAGAAAATAACTATATAAATCAAATAAAGGAACGTAAAAATAAAATAGTTTTATCAAGATATGTTTCAATACAACAGTAAAACAATTTTCATAGATAGGTATATATAATCATTGTGTTATATTTAACCTGTAATTGGAATGGTCTGTTTTGATCAAATTCTATTAGCAACATTGGTCGTGAATAATTCCTGCACATTTGGGTGCATTGTGTATATAATCTTCCCGAATTAAGTGATCCAATTAGATCTGATAATGATTTTCGCTCCACACAAATATCGGGAGTAAGAATATAGTCTCCAATCTATAAGAAAATACAGACAAATATACTTATTTATCTCAAATTGTTTAGTTTTTCTAATAACAAATTGTGTAAATAAGTCTTACTGTAATTGTAACTGGATCAGTATCTATCCCTTTTCTATGAAGAAGTGCTGGCAACTCTGATCTGAATTCTCTCATATCTACAATGACTCTCGGTTTTTCTTGAACACTTACAGTAGCCTCTTGTCCACCTAAATTAAAATTAGTATATATTTTTTAAACTCAGAAAAAATACATTTTCAATGTTTTTTATCGAAAGATTTGCATATAATTTCAAACCTGCTTTTCTAGTATTCGATTGTAAAGGTTCCAAAACAGGCACATCTGGACCAGCTGGGAGTTCAGATTTTCCATCTTGATATGTAGGAATAACCATTGTCTGTGAAGAAAAAAAAAAAAAACCAAAATGAAGAAAAAGCGAGAAAAATATTTTCAGCAATATTTCAAGCCTTTTAAAACTCACACTTTTAGTTTGTATTAGCAATTCAAATGATTCCTTTTCCCTTTTTAAAGAAGTCAAGTATGCTTGTTCTTCTGTTGTATTTGCGTGTACAAGAATAAATACTGTAAGTGGTGGAAAAGAAGGACCCATTCGTGCCGAATATAGCTCTATTTGTCTTGTGGCCGTGATGTCACTGTGATACATTATGACATAATTTGGGTGCAACTGCCTCATAGTATCTTCGAGACAAACTCCACCATCAATGTTTTTAAATGTTTGAATGCAGATCAATGGATTTTCCAGTTCTGTTTGACTGAGATTCATATTTTCCATCTGAAAAGTAAATATTTTAAGTCTTATAATATATTTTCTTACTTTAATAAATCACAAATAAAGATGACAAATTAGAGTTTTAGATTTTACGTGGCAATCAAAACTATTTATTATATTTATAAAAAAAAAAACATTTCCTTTAGCTAAAACTATGATATGTACATTCCTTATTTTGTTCTATGTGAATAATGTATTAAAAATATTCATACCTGAGTGAATGGTTCGAAAAGTGTTTCATCCTTGCTCAATGTTGAATCTGATAATTTATCAACAACGGCCTGTGTCATTGTCAACATAAATTGAGTCTTATCGAGATCACAATCATCTAAATCATCTTTAGAAAATAAACTATCCAATTCATTAGAATTTTTACTAGGCTGGCAGCTTGATTCATTCGTGGTCTTATTTTTGACTGGCTTTATTTCACTAACATTATCTTTGTACGTGTTTTTAAAGGATTGATATTCTTTAGAAAGTAATGGAATATCAAGTTCATTTCTAATTGCTGATAAATACATAAAAGCTTGAGCACCCATAGTAAGATATTGGTTAAGCTGTTTGCATGTTCTTGAGTCATTGCAAAGAATGAGTATTTTGCAAGTTTGTGAATTACATTTCTTGCGTTCTTCAGGGATCTCTACTGTGAGAATTTCACTTAAATATTTCCATTTGGAATAAACTTCTGGCTCAAATTCTAAAGTAAGAAAAAGGTAAATTTTACATAGAAATTGAGAGGCACCGTTATTACCGATTACATTATCATATTTTTAATATTGCAGTTCTATTAATGATCAAAAAGAAATCTAACCTAAAATTTTACATATTGTTGTGTATATTTTAATGGAAGAATAGACAAATAAAAAATTACTTTATAAAATAATCAATTTATTCATCGACTGTCCAGATTTGCTGAAGTTGGTATGTATCCGCGTACCTGGTCGACATACCCACCAAACAACCTCCATTTTATTCTGCAAGTTCTAGAAGAACTATCACATGCACTCGCCTATCTCCAGGCTCCACAAATATGGCAATCAGTATGAGATAAGGCTGATATATTTAGTTCTGGACTAGCTAGTTATAAATCGAGTTTGATTTAATTTATTACTTGCAATATAAATCAAACAAAAATAAAACTATTCCACTCTTTCCCTGCAGAGAAGATAGAATGCCATATCACTCTGTCAGTGAAGCAAAGTGTCGTAGAGAAGATTCAGAATACCACCTCAGGACTCCATTGTGAACTACTAAGGCATTAATAAAGATAATAATAATGATAATTATTACAATTATCTTTGTTTGAAAATGTTTTTTGCTTTTTCATATTTGTATTTATGTATATATATTAATAAATAAATAGTTTTGTAACACTAACTAAATACATATTATTTTAATGGTATTTTTAGATTGCTGCTAAAATTATGGAAACTTTTCACTTCTACAGTTGCTGATCAAAAAAATACTTAAAATCTTTATTGATTGAGATGAATTATTTAAAATTGAGTATTTATTTTGTTTTAAATGTATACATTTTGCAACATACATACCCTTTTTATGATTGAAAACTCGAGTTCTAGCGTATCTGAATAACTGCTCAGCAGAATCCAACAATATCCAACCAGAATTAACGCGTGCATACTCCGGTGAACGATACTGGCTTATGAGACAATAAAAAGTAACAGCATCTTGGTGTATCAAAGAGCTAAAATTTGATGTCTACTTAAAAAATAAACATGGCATGTTAATTCATTAGATAAGCTTGGAAAACATACAACAAAATATAGCCTATGTGGTTTTTAGACTAAATGAGAAAGTTCCGTGGTTTATTTGTTAATAGTCTATCAAACTAAGCAAAAAAAAAATGTATCGTTTGATCAGCGCTATGATTTTTTTAAAGTTTCGTAATTTTGAAGTTACTCCACCTGTGATGTCATAAGTTCTTGCTGGTGAGTTCTGCTGATTGGTGAGCCAGAAACCGTAAATCTATCATAACACTCTATCATTGGTTTATTCAGAAGAACTTATGATGTAATTCACAGCAGATTTTTATTAATTTTTTAATACATTTACAAAAAATTTCACAGTACAATTAAATGCTCTAATTTTTGTCGTGTGTAAGAAAAAAAATCAAATTTCCCGTAGCACTGAACTTCCCTATTGTTTGACAGACAATGTACTTACATAATGAGAGCCCGCATTATTTTCAAATCTTGTATTAACTCTTTTGTTCTTCCACTTAGTTCATGCCATACAGTATCCAGTTGGGATTGTAATATTTTATGGAATTTCTTAATAAGACAATTTTCAACAGTTATTTCCTGCAAAAAGTTTATTGTGACAAGTATGTACAACAGTTATTTCCTGCAAAAAATATTTTGTGAAAAAAATTATTAGAGGTGGTTTCTTAATAAGTGCAGTGTACTACCAACATGGATTACAGATACAAACAGAAACACGAAATAATTGCAACATTATATATTTTATTAATTTATTTGACAATTATTGTAGTCTGCATTACTTTGCGGGCTGTTTAACCCATTACAGAATGCAGACTGATTTTTTTCAATACTAGTGCCAAGAGATATAACGAAATTGTTTATAACGGACGGTCTCTTATCAGCTCATACATGCACTAATCGTTAATATGCATATTTTGTTTTACTCGAGCTTTAAATCTAAATTTGTATGAAAAACACCAAATGTGCTAAAACCGTGGCTTGATCGAGATTGTGCATTGGAGGGAGAAGACAATATACATAATCCAAGTAGTGCCGGCACATGCAGATTGTAACCTCATTTTGACCATGCTTTTTGACAGAATGTTGGTTAGAATTTCTTGGATTTAGTCACACATAATGTTAGTGCGTATAGAACAAAAGCTATGGCGGATTTGGCATTTCAATATGCAGGCTGTCATTACACATCATTGGTGAACAACACTATACTAGACTTATTATAATATTGCTATACATAATACATTTTTTCTATTTATCACAATGCACTGCCAGTATTTTTTGTCAAGAGCTATCCATGATTAGTAAGTAATTAATTTTACCCACTCATAACTCATAAGGCACAATTGATCATTTTTAAGTGAGATAAAACTAATAAGCTATTAATATATTGTGGGTAATTATTACAACTAGGTAACTTTCAAATCAGCATTTGTGAGTTACCCACTAAGAATATTTTTTTATCTTTCTCCATAAATTCTACAAATCATATTATAATAATTTGAATGCATGACTTGCCTATTTGTAGCATTCGTGGAAGATAAAAAATGTGTTTTTAGTGGGTAAATCACAAGTGCTGATATTGAAGTTACCTAGTTGTAGTAATTATCCCGCAATATTATGTGCAATCATACTTTTATAATTCTAGGATCATCCACACACATACTAATTGTATTTCCAAAACTCATTTATATCATAAAATTTTTGTTGATAAGAACGATTTACGCTGATAGATTTCCAACATTGATGAACATAGTATTCCTTTTAACATTAATGTTTATGTTTGGTGTATGTAGTACTGAAAATATTATTTTTCCTTATACCTGTAAACCTAGACTGCGATTGATTCTCTTTAGTTCCTTCGTAGTATAGTTCATAATATCTAATATACATGTTTGTATTAAAGTTGTTTTATTTGTAAGTGGGACATGAAGTTCGATGACATTTGTTTTTACTTTCTCTAGATCCTGTTTCACAGAAGCATGAAACCTAAAAGAAAATCAAAACATTTTTATTGAAAAGGGGATGATTTGTGGCAGATAATTTCCCTGCTCCCTTTACACCAAAGAGTTTAAAAGTGGAACAAAAGAACAATTCAATTAGGAAAAACATTATGAAAGATTTTTGGGATGGAATAATTGCTATGACTGTCCTCTGCATGAGATGTATCAATTAAATCAGAACACAAATTTACGGGGTCATAACTGGAAGCTCTATTGCCCCCAATTCCACCTTAATCCTAAGAAAAACTTCCTTTCCAGCAAGGTGGTTTCAGACTGGAATAAATTGCCAAGTCTAGTTGTCCATTTCGGTTAACCGATTCAAAACCAGTTGTTATGTTACTTTAAAATATTTTATTATTTAATTGAATTTTTACATTTATTCATAAATTGTTTAAACTTCCAATTAATATGTAGTATAATCTTTAGGTTTAATTTTTGTTTATAAACCTTTATATAAAAGGTAATTTATGTTTTTTTTTTAAATAATTAAACCAAATATGTTGATATAAATTTTTGTAAAAGGCAGATTTGCCGTATATGTTAATAAAATAAAATAGGCATACCAGCAAAGGCTGCTTACCTATAAAAAATAATAATAATAATATAATATGTGATTATATGAAATACGGCAGCCCACATGGTGTAATACGTAAGATGCTTGCCTCACACACGAAGGGTTCTGGGTTCGATTCCCGGTGAGATCACAGTAATTAAATCAAATTTTTCTCAAGCCTGGGTGATCTATGCTGTAATTCACCACTGTTATTGGGTCTCTTGGTCTGTGTTTAATAAATACATACAAGAAAACAGAATTTTTAAAAAAAATGTACCTTGGCCATAAAAACAGTTCTTTTACAAAAAGGTTTCTCATCACTTTTTCAACGTGTGCAAACCCAAAAGTAAACCTTTCCGATGAGTGGGAAAATGCTTTGATGAAACCTGCCTGAAAAAATTAAATATTTGTCAGAGTTGTAAACATATATTCTCGATCCAAAGTAAGATCAACCTACAACAGTACGAAATTAGGTTCGTACTGCGCATATCTCCCCTGCTATGTTAGATGTATCCGCGGAGCTCATGGCTAAGGCGCGTCTATAATATTTCAGTAACTCGTCGACTGTCTCGCGTAGCGCTTACTTTACAAGATATTAACCCATTCAGACCCCAAGATAAAATGGATGTTCAACCGATATGCTCAAATTCACTATCACCAATTGTAAATAACAAAAAAAAACAGGTAAGCGTTTGAATCATAACAATGATGCATTTTTGTAAATGAATGATATAGACACTGTACTATATAAAATAACGGAATGCTGGTGTTGATTAATTTTTACATGTGGTACACAATTCTCAACGCATTATAATTATCAATATATATATAAAAAAATAATATCTGAAAACCCTGATATCTCGCAAACTTGTGTCATTCACACAATTTCTGAGTAGACTGGCATTGGGGTGCATTCAGTAAAATATACTTTGTTATGATATTCAAGAACCGATAAAACTAAGTCGCCAAATAAAAAGAGACAGCGATTGAGCATATTTTCGACAATTGACAATTTCGATAAAAATGCAATTCGAAGATCGAAGGTTCATTCTTTTTATTTGGAAAAAAAAATATCCTACAACAAAGTTTAGCAGGCTGTTAAGAGCGATGATTCTTTACCAAATTTCAAGAGTAGCACTTTATATAAGGTAATCGAAGAATTGGGTTCCCAATATTGTAATTGAAAACGCGACAGTTTATTGACTGAGTGGGAAGACCTAATTCTTTGGCGTAGAGATTATTTAAGAGCTATCGAGAGATACCGACTACGGTAGAATTCACTAGAATTTCGTACAATATACTAACTACCTCAATGAGATTTGGATAAATGCAGATGTAAAAAAAAAAATGGGTTGATAATACCGTTAAATTGAGACAAGAAGCTTTTGCACGCGGCCTTTCTGTGAAACCCCCTATTACCACAAAATAAATTGTTTTAGTTAAATTACACATATAAAAGCTTCAATTAAATTGATTTATCTATAGAATAAAGCGCCCTTGAGGTATTATATTCCAAAAATGCTGCTATATAAGTTATCCATAATAATAATAGCACGGTTAATAGTGTTAAATATTGGTGCTGCAGAATTTGTTTAAAATGGTTTGTTAATTTAAAAAAAAAAAAAATTCTTCAGACTATCACGATGAAATCAACGGAGAAACAATTTTTATGGTTTAAAAATATTTTGCCATCACTGGATGAAAATTGCTGCATCGTTATGTATAATGCTCCCATATCGCTCTGTCGAATTGGACAAGCTTCCAAATAAACAATGGAAAAAATGTGACATTATTAAATGGCTCAAAGGCAAAGGAGAAATTAATGTTGACACAACAATGATCGAAGCAGAGTTGATGCGGATTGTCAGCTCGTACAGGGGTCCCCCTGTCACTGCAAGCGAAGCAAATAAAACAGTGCTTTGATTACCCCCCTTTTATTGTGAATTAAACCCAATTGAATTGGTGTGGTCGATGGTAAAACACCACGTAAAAGTTAACAATAGGACTTTCAATATAAAAGATATGAGAACACTTATGCAAGAAGGTATTGAAAGAGTTACACCAGTGCATTGGAATAATTTCGTTAGACATATTATTGGTATTAAGCAAAATATTTTGGAATTTTGATCGTATTATTGATGAACTCGAGAACAATAATGATGATTCATTGGCTATCCATGTTTCAAGTGGGTAATTTGAGGAAGATTAGTTTTTTTTAAATGGCAATGATGACATTTTCCATTATGGATCAATTCCTTAACCAATTTGATAAATCTGATGCCACATGAAATGCAATATTTATATTCTAATACTATAACCATTTTTATTATCACCATCATTAAATGTATAAATTGCTATCATGTTTTTGATTGGGAGCAGGTAATTAAAATTGAAATAAAATCATTTAATTAATTTAATTAAAAAAAGTATTTTGTTAAATGTTCTCGGCACGGGTAGCCCAAGTGAGGTGACATTGTTTTATTATAAATCTTTGTTTGTAAGGGAAAAAAATTAATAAATAAATAAATATATTTAATTGATTAATCGGGATTACATGCGTTAAGTTAGTAGTGGGGGAAGAGGTGGAGACATGCGCGGACGCAGGTCAACCTTATGTTGGATCGAGAATACATACCTATTGTTCAATATATCATTGTCGACTGTTTGATTCTTTAAAATAAATAAATAAGAATATCCAAATTAATTAAAAATAATTAGGATGAAACTTAAAAATTATAACAATTTGATAACAGAAAACTATCCACTACAAGCTTTTTAACATTTATAAAGGTAGGTAGGTATACAATGACTAAACTTTGTAAATTGTTGTAAAATTTTTTCATCACTAAAATAATGTGCAAAAGTTATCCTTTGCTAAATATCAATATTATGAAAATAATAAATAGTCATGCAATTTATGTTTAAATAGATGTATTAAGTGAGAACTCAGAATTATAAACAATTATTAACAAAAAAAAGACAGTTTTGAATTGTCATAAAAAAAAAACACATTAAAACTTCTGGCACCCTTTATAATAATACACAGTCTAGTATACCTTATTTTTCTGACGATATAGTCTTAAGACGAATGCTTCTTGACAAGATTCCAATATTGTGTGAGCTCGCAAGACTATGATTCCAGTGACATGTTCTACAGGGACTCGGTTTTTAAGCAAATCAACCACTAATACTCTTGTAGAAACGAAATGAACACCTCCGTTTAAGTATGCCTTTTCCCTAAAAAGTAAATATACCCATAGAATTTTTTTAATTCAAAATAATTCAAGAATGCTGGCAAGGATAAGATGGAATGATCGCTTGTATGTACAGAGTACTAAAAGTTTGAAAGCATTTACTCTAGGTAAGTAATAGTAAAGATTATGACCTCTGGTGGGAGCCACTCGCCTGAATAAATTGTAAACTAAAAAACCAAGGTAACATTCTTATTTCTATCTATTAGAGATAAAGAAAAATCTTTTTCATTACCTACATTTATATTATTAAAAAATTTAATATTATATAAAGTTCCAAATGTTAACAAAAAGAAATACACAATAAAGCAAAAGTACAGAAACAAAAAACAAAATGAAATACCACACGAAACAAGAAGCAACCTCTTGTGCTTGCTGTGGGATTACAATATTAATAATTTAAGTACAAAATACACATTTATTTCAAGAAAATAAATGAAGGTATATAAAAAAAACAAATTATCAAAACTATCTTTTAACGGTTCAAAAATGTTCAGCCTGTCGCGTTATAGTTTTGAAGAAATTAGTGATTAGCTTAAAAATTTTAGTGATCCTTATGGCGAATTTGTTCACAATAGTAGTAGCTACTCCTCCAGCAACTAAATTGATGAGGGTTGATCGGGAAGTTTGTGATATTTCGATGATGTATTCGGTTACAAATGAAGAAATACTGGATTTAGAATACCCATGGAAAGGCCTATTGCAGAGCAAGGATTTTGATCAACCTTTTTTTACGGATAGTTTATTAAAAAAATAGTTACGAAAAGTAATAGATATGTACTCGGAAAAATAAATAAGAAAGGACCACTTCAAGAGCAGTCTGCTTTTTAGGCTGTTTCTTTGGCTTTTTCTGGCAGTGTAGAAGTAGAGATCATAATAATATTATATATATCCATCATCTTTAGGATGAAATAGGAGGGAAAAAGGCCAGCCAGCAGTTTTACATAAAAAATACAGGAAAGCAGTGATTTTTCAACTGATTCAGTGGGAAAAGAAACGATGTGGGTCGCGGACTCATAAGCTTACCAATAAAAGGTTTTTTTCAAAACAAATCCATGCGCAAATAAATTTTCGGTATTTTTTTATCAATGTTTTTTCTTTTCTATCATTTTGAAAAAAAAATATTCAGAGCTAGTTTCAACAGTGAGTGTAAAATAAATAGAGTTAAAAGGGTTATTATACAAATTAACACAGAATCGGGTTGTGGTCTCATCGGTAGTGTCACAGACTCATGAATCAGAGGTTCGAACTCTGCTCTGCCACAACTTTATTCCTATTTTGGAAAATGGCCCCCAAAATCAACATATTTGAGTAAATCGTAAGAATACAAATATTTATAAAAAATACATGCATTAATTATATTTATTCTAAAATAAAAAATCCAACTACAACATTAGTATTACATATTGATAAAATAAATTAATAAACTATATTTATAATACCTTTCGGCGGAGAGGATGGGAAGTGATGATAGTTTTAATTTCGCCGTAAAATATTTTTCTTCATAATCGGCGCTATTGATCACAAAAACTAAATTTGAAGGATCGGCATGTGCGCGAAGAAGATTTTTCACGATTATATGCTCGTTGAAGCCCCTATTTAAAAAAAGAGTGAGTAATTCATACTTTTTAAAAAGCGGTATAAAATATTAGGTTAAAAATAATTACTTTGCGGTGATCATTAAACCATCGTGTTCTAAGATATCCAAGAACATTTGCTTTTCATAATTGATCATTGGCATTGAGTCCTCAGATTCTCCACTATTAACCGGATTTTCATCCATTTTAAAATATAAATTAATGGATGAAAAAAATATATTCAAAAACTTATTTTGTATTTTGCCGACAAAACCGGTATTCAGTTCGAGTATGACGAGTATTGACAGCTACATTCAAGGTTGCAATATAAAAATACTCGCATTCCGAATTTTTGAATATATTTTGTGTGGATTTTAGATTCGAAAAATCGCAACATTACTTATAGATGTCAACAATAATCAACAGGATGCAGCGATTGTTTTTTTATTTGTAATATAAAATAATTGGTGGATTTTCGTTTCTGTTATTTGTGTTGAATTGTGAATAAATATGCCCAGTTGAATTAAATACGAATATTGTTTTTTCTGTTTAAACGAAATATTTTTTTGGCTAAAACTTTTTTTTTACGTCACTGAATTGGGTTATATATATTTTTTTATTGTGTACAAGCAATATGTCATACAATATAAATGATATTTGTAGAGTTTGCTTAGTGCCGAATACATCAAGAAGGTATTCGAATCTATTTTTTTCTTCAGGGCGCTCTGTTCAACTTTGGGCTAAAGTAATGGCATGTGCATGGGTCCAGGTATGTGAAGAAATGATTGATTAAAAAGCTATTATTTTATTTGTATTTACCAAGAAAATGGTGCCAGCTCAATTTATTTCTGCTTTTATGATATGTGTTAGCGCTTATACCCGAGTTTAAGGATTGTAGAACCAATAATTTACCGAGGCGATGTCTAAAATTTCGACAATAAGTAATACACCCCTCTGACAGATTAAAAAGCCCCGCATAATATGCAAGTGTTATTATTTATGCTTTCATAGTAAATATTTCGTTGCATACGCAGGGCAGACGGAATATACAACTTATTCAATATTATGCCATACAATTTGAATTACTGAATTGATTACTATTTACACACAAACACAGTCACATTTTTAAAAGGTGTACTAGTAATGGTTTAAAAAAATTGTATACCTATATATTTCTTTATAAATATGCTACATGTCTGAATCTTATTTATTGCAGGTATTCGAAGGCGATGGGCTGCCTTCACAGATATGTTACAAGTGCCATAATAAATTGGATATAGCATACCAATTCAAACAGCAGTGTGAAGCATCAGATGCACAGTTAAGGAAATATCTTACCAGGACTGTAACAAGTAAAGTTTCTCCGAATAATGTAGATCTTACCCAGGTAAATAATTAAATTAATTGTGCACTATTAAAAACAATACTGACTTTTAGAAGAAAAAAAAAACACTGTAAATTAACATTTTAACCTTATAAAACGGAACCTTCTCACTCTGATGGTACCTCACTTTTTCCTTGTTAAAGTGATTAACAAATTAGTTTTTCATATTATTTTTTTAAATTCGTATCTCAAATTATTCTAAACAATTTCGAAGTCTCGAATGAGCTCGAGGCTGAATTCAAATAAATGTTGAGTAACATAAAATATAAGACATCGACCCGAGACATGCTCAAAGAGAGTGCCCAACTAGCGTTACTTCAAGAAAAAATGAAAAATGAGCTGAGCTCTTTGAAAAACAATGGTCGAAACGGTGCAATATTTTTACATGGTTTCTATTATGAAACATTTTACTGCAGCAGAACCATTGGGTGATTAGGATTCCCACCTTGGCTGTGTTCAGCAAACGATTCCTTATCTTCATGCCATTGGGCACTTACGGTATGCCAAGTGCGCCCATTTATATCTGCATGATATGAGGGCTCTTCGTAGTATCCATCCCTTTTAGTTAAAAAACCCAGAAGAGATACTTTACAATATCTAGATCCTGACATCCGTGGGTATATACAATGACTAAGAAAAGTGATAAAGTCTTGCAGTATCTGAAGGTACAAATTGTCGCCTTTCCTGATAGCGCTTTTCAATGAAAATGGATGGAGAAAAACTAAGAAATGTGCCTGGTATGAAGTTTTTCCAGTTGAAGAGACAGCATTGAATCTTAAGGTAACTGTTAATGTGATTGACGGTGACTTTCTTTTGCATCATGTGAAATCGAGTGATGGCTCTACTTTTTCCTGTAAATGCAATCAGTATGTGTCTTAGATCAAAAACCATTATGGTAATAATTGCACTGTTGATTTTTATGGCTATAACGACACCACCAATACTACTAAATGAGCTAAAAAAAAAAGAAAAAGCACTAAAACATCAGTTAACATTAATTTTTAAGAAACCATGGGGGTGACAGTTCAGCGAGAACAATTTATTACAAACAAGAATAACAAAATAAAGTTAATCGGTATGCGGTATCAGAAAATGACAACCGTAGGCATTAAAACAGAAATAACTGATGAAGATGTTACACCAGCATTGTGCAATGTGATATTAACAAATCATTAAATAAAACTAACACTGCAGTTATAGGATGAAATATTGATTTTCTCGTCTTGTTGATTGCTTTAACTTTGCAAAAAAAAATTTTTTGTCATACCAGGGAGGGGGAAGTTCATACAAAAACATACTTATTCTTAGTGGTGGGGGTCAGTGTTATGCAAGCTCCTCACGTCACTGAGACCTATCCTTGGAGTTACAATTTTTTTTTTAATTTTTACAAAACATTATTTTTATACATGCTTTTAGTGGGTGTGACACCACCTCATCTTTTTTTAGAAAAGGTAAAGCATAGATTGTTAAACTTTTTGTGAAAAATAAAAGTTTTAGAGCTATTGTCGATGTATTTTACAATGCCTCATCAACGCCAGAGGAGGTGTCACGAGCCGGTGAGCAAATGTTCTTGGCACTTTATCAAGCTCATGAAGATGATTTGAACAGCCATAGATACTCCGCATTCTTATCGTCTGTTAACCAGAGGAAACCTGATCTCCCGTCACTTCCACCAACGAAAGGTTCTGCCCAGCAACACGCTTTTAGAGTATTTTTGCAAGTGCAGCAGTGGTTGAATAACCAACTGGTATCTGAAAAGTGGGGGTCGATACCAGGTAACGATGGAACACTGGAGCCCTTATCAACAAAGGACTGTGCCGCACCTGACTATCTTGAACACCATTTTTTGTGTGTGTGTGCGTCTTTTTGTGGAGGACGATGTCGATGTCGAAATGCCGGTATAAAACGCACTTTAGTCTGCAGCAACTGTCAGGGAACTTGTACAAATGGAATTCCGCCAAAAGACGTGGAACTCGAGCATTTTTGCCCGCAGAAGATGAATTTTGAACTTAAAATTATTCCGATTCTAAGAAAGGGTGCGATTATTTTTATAATATTTATATAAACCTACCATTTAATGTAAACAGTATTTTTTAGCCGGGTACTAGGATGAAAAATCTTCAATATTTTCATTTCATTCATATTATCACTCTTATAAAATACATGTGAATCTTTTTTATAAAGAATTTAAATTACTTAAATCTATTAATACAATATTTTTCGCTAGGACTGATAGTTTAGGAGATATTTGTAGAAAACCGTCAAAAGCAACCTATAACCCCTCTCCCTAAGGGACTTTTAGTATGTTATGCAGTAGAAACCAACAAACAATCGTGCCAAGTTTAAAAACTCCAGGCTTTTTTCATCGAAAGGTCTAATTTGCCTGTCTAATTAAGGTCTAATTTTGCCTAAAATGTGCAGGAGAGCGTTTTTTTCGACTTCACAAACAGCAGGTTCCAAAGTTTATAAACACCATGCTAATATATAATTGTTAAAATCGAAAAAATCCTATGAAGAATAATATTGAATAACTTAAAAAGTATTGCATTTTTGGTATTTAAGATTATACAGAAAGGAAGAGAATTTCACAGAGAATCAAATACTGTTAAAAAAAGCATTTATAAAAATTGATATTCAGGATAGTTCAGAATAGACGATATTGTGTCCAGTTTATATTTATGTCCATATTATATTGTATTTTTACAAGATAACCACATTAAACATGAAAGATCATAGAGTTATTTCTTTGAATAATAATTTTTTAATGGCCTGAAAACAATTTTCTAATTTGTTGTGAATTGGTTCAGCCGGATGAATCTCACCCACATGATAAAGGTTTCAGCTCTTTTACTTCAGAAAAGTCAAAAGACGGAAGAGTTGTGGAAGTGTGGATGTTTAAACATAGGCAGAATGGTGAATGTTACACGGTGTTTAAAGTGGCCACTTGAACCAGCCAATGACAGGTCGTAAGCCCTGTTAATGCCTAGAGTTCAATATCCTTGAAATGTTTTCCCTCTCTGTTGTAACGAATTTAGATCTAAATAACTCCCTAGGGAGGAAATCCAGCCTGTCTAAAAACATTTGGACATACTCAAAGCATTGTTGAAATGAAACGATCTGCATGAAAAGTTGAAATTTTATGTTTAAAAAAAAACATGTTAAATTACAGTTTAACAATGAGATACTTATAATTTTTTTAAAAATATACACCCATGTTCATACTGAAAATTGTAATTTACTTTATAAACAATTGAAAATAACTCTGTCAACATCCCACTGTAATTGGGGCTCTTTTATTAGGTAAAAAGGTATATCTTATGGAAACATTTTACTGTTTTTAGTGTGTACGAAAAATAGTGCTAATAAATAAAAATATACTTTTAAATTATTGTAAAGTAGTGCTTATTATTTTTCAGAATCAACCTGAATGTCTTGCAGAGTGCAAACCTTTGAATTTTAATATCACTAGTGAATGTTTGGATTTAGCTCAATCCGATCTTTCCTTATCAACATATCGCCTTATGAACCAAGACTTGACAATGCCTCAGCAAATTGATTTCCGGATAAGAGATAGTGACCTTGCAGCTATGAAGCAGGAACCAGGGTTGATAGGAAGCTGGAATGTATGAATTTATTTAAATGATATTCGATTACTATTCATTATTTAGAAATAAGTGTTGAATAATATATATTCATATAAACATTTTTTTTTAGCTTTTTAACCCGTTGCCTTTATCGAAGGGAGATTGTCAATTTAATTCTTATAAATGTGAGAGCTTTACAGATAGTGATATGATTCTGGATAGTTTACCTGCCAAATTATTTGAATCTGTATCTGACTCAATTCACAATGATTCCTCAGAAGCTGTAGATCCAATAGATAGCAAACTTGTTATATGGGACTTGCAACACAAGGAACCAACCTCTTTGGTTAATAAAAATGTTTTCGAAATAAGCAATGATAAAGAAATTTCTCAAAATAAAAGTAATGAAATTTTGAGAAATGTTTGCGATACTGAAGATTTATCGTTTTTGGCTGATGATAGGTCGATAAGCCCCTTAATGAAAAAAAATGACAACATTCCTTGCATCATGGCACATAATGATGCTCTTCCCAATACTAACCTACAGAACCATGATTACTTGAATAAATCCGATAAAGACATTTTTGATAAAAATTCACTGATTATCGAAGAAACTGTAATTGCATTAAAAGCAACTTTTCCTGAAGAAATGAAGCCTGTTACAAGTAAAAATCGAAATACAGCTAAAAAGGACACAGAGGTAACACAATTCTATTATTTTGTTTTTTATTTGGAATGAAATTATTTAAATAGGGAATCCTCTACAATTATTGGATTGTATAATAACAAAAATACAAATATGTTTCCTTCATTTCTAGTGTATGTAAATGTTATGTTCATTTCTAACTTGGTAATGTTTACTACTCTTTATTTAAAAAAAAAACACTGTAACTGCCATTTTTAAATAAAAATAATTGTAAAATTTACATTTGAAGCACATTGTGGTTATTCATTGTAATCAAAATAAAACAACTTTCTTTTTAAACCATTTTTTTTTACTGACCATTTTCGAAGCTACACAAGCTTCCTTTTTAAGGTATATATATAGTTGGATAATTTATATAGCGCCATTTTTGTGAAAATCACCTCAAGGGCGCTAGTAGTAGTTACTAGTATAAGTAATGTATACCTTAAGGTATACATTACTTATACTAGTAAATAAATAAGTTATAGCTTGTGTAGCTTCAAAACCGGTCGGTAAAAAAATAAATGGTTTTATTTAAATAAATTTCGAAAATTGTATTTTTTAATACTTTAAAAAGAATAAGGTTCGTTACTACGTATGAACAATTTTCGAAATTTCGATATTTTTACTTCTTTGACAGTTCTATTACTATTCTCAAATAATTATTTATTCAATCTAATTAAAGAAATTAGAAGTTGTTTTATAAATTCAGGGCCCTGATTACAATGGGAAATAAAACAGAGTTGTCTTTAATTATCTATAAAGTAAAATGGAAATTTCTGTATGAAAAATTGATGTATTATTTGTCAGTAACCTGTAATTAAACATTACATTTTATACGCAGAAACATCTATTTTACTTTATAGACAATTCAGGATAACTCTGCTGATTTCCCATTGCAATAGGGGCCCAGGCTGAATATTATAAAATGCTTTAAATCATAAAATTTACAATTTTTATTTCAGAATACTAAAACACGAAAGAAACAGAAAAGTTCTGCCGTAAAAAAAAAAAAATCAAACACAGGCAAGAACGAAGAACAGGAACAATGTGAATTGTGTGGTAAGTTTTTTTCAGTTAATACCTTATTTTAACAGTATTGATTTTAAACATATTAAAGACTTTCTGTGTTTTAGGGAAAGTATTTAAGTATCGAAGTTACATGATTCAACATTTACGAACGCATACAGGCGACAAACCCTTTGATTGTTCGTATTGTGATCAAAAATTTACTATGTATCATACACTTGTCACTCATTTAAGAAGACATTCTGGAGCTCGACCATATATATGTGCAATCTGTGGAAAGGGCTTTACACAATCAGCAGGTGATAAAAATAAATTTTAGTTTCTTAATTTTTTTTATCACTATTTGTTTCGGCTATAATTTACTTTACTATATATATTTGTTTAGCTGCAATAGGCTACAGTTATATATATTTTTATCTTGAAATGTCTTTATTATTATTGTTACAATATACATTTTAGGACTCAAGTCTCATATGCGAGCACATACGGGAGAGAAACCTTATGAATGTGAAATTTGTGTTAAAAAGTTTTCCCAAAAAAGTAATCTTCTTATCCACAAACAGATACATTCTGGGCGAAGGGAACACATTTGCACTGAATGTCATGTTGCATTTAAATTCTATAAACATCTACAAAGGTAAAACATGTTTTGATACTGGTAGTATTGATGTGGTACATATTGATAATTTATGGAAAACAATTGAAATTTCAATTGGCCAATGTATAAATATAGTTCTGAGTTATTAGCACTGCTTTTAAAAATGTTACCATTCCTATAAAAAAAAAAATTGAGGTAGAGATGGATCATTTGTTGGGTGACATGGTCTTTTTGCATAATAAAAAAAACATATCTACTGTTTGTTCTACTATCACATATATTATACAACTGCATTTAAAAAACATTTTTGAATTAACCACATGTCGGGTTGTTAAAAAATAAAAAAAATATTTGTTGTTAATTTGTAGTCTGATTGTAGACAGTTTTCAAGTATTGAAACTTCTTCTGTAAATGAATTGACCCAGGAATATGTTGGTTATTTAGTGATTTTACACAAGAACAAAATGAAAAATTAAAGTTGGTGCTTTGAGTATATTTCTTAATGTATTTTTACTCCATTACAAGTTAAATGGATTTATGTATATACTTTTGGCAGAATTTTAACAATAGTGTTTTTTTCATGTATTGTCATAAAAGTAAAGAATTTTGTATCCAATAATGTGCATTATTTTATAGTTATACCAAATCAAATACTTTTTTCAGCCATATGAAATTACACTCTGGACAAAAGGAGTTCAAATGTTCTGTATGTCAGAAGAGTTTTCATAGGTAAGTGTTTTTATTTGTAGTGTTCCTTATGCTTCAAAATCATCTTAAATGTTGCCTTCGCCACGGAGGCAACATTTAAGTACAAAATACAAAAATTGTAAAAGAATAAATATCAACAGCTTGATAATTTTATACAATAAGCTGGTCAATAATGCTGGTTTGAGTAGCATAAATTCCACTATGAAGTGTGTGAAATTTGAGAATAAAATTTCATACTACAAAAGACTTTATTAGATTTCGTAAAATCGAAATAAAGACTTTAAAGATCAGTAGTTTGTTAAAATGGCTGTCACAAACACACTGTGTATGCTATTGTTTCTAATATTACTTACATGATATTTTTCAACCTCGTCCACCTCCAAATATCTATACATTTCAGTGAAAACACAAGCCAAAATTTTAGCATTAATACAGTTAAACAAGTATAAAAAGTCAAATGTATTAGGTGTACAACTTTGCTTGCGCTGTTTTCCTATAAATGACTTTAGTGGTAAGTAGTAGTCGAAATAAATAGATCATACGTCACGCAATAAACTTGGGCATATGTCATGTAAAAGTTTATTAAAAAATACCCCAGCAGATATTTCCATTATCATTGAAACGTCGACACCGAGCACTGGCTGATTCCTTTTAAAATGAATAATCCCAAAAACGGCCACTTCAAACGCCACATGTCCTATGTTATACTTAATATGTCAACGCTATCCTATCAAAGAAAAATAGTCCTTTGGAAATAGTTAGGAAAAAACTACAAAATAGTAGTTTCCAAATAGAGAATCTTCAAATAATATTTGTAATCTGCACTCTTGTTTTAGTACTTAAATACCCCGACTGGGTTTCAATATGTAAAATATAGTGTAATTTTTTGTATGGAGAAATAAGCTGAGGTAATCGTCTAGTTTAATAGTTTACTGAGAATGGGCTGGGCACCGGACACACATTTTAGATAAATTTTTTTTAGGATGATATACACAGTGGGAGAAATTTATAATAAAAAACTTTTTTAAATAAATTAAAAATAAATTTAAAAAAATTTATTTTCCTATAAACATACTTACTATGAAGCATTATTATCGAAAGTCAAATATAATGGTAAGCTGTGCATAATCACTTATTTGGACGATTCACCCCTGGTCCTACCCCACCCACGGTATTTTCCAGACGTTGCTCACTCTGACTATCACTTGTTTCGATCTATGGCACACAGCCTGGCTGATCAGCACTTCCGGTCTTATGAAGAAGTAAAAAATTGAATCGATTCGTGGATTGCTTAAAAAGATGATCAGTTTTTTTAATGCGGGATTAGTACGCTGCCCGAAAGATGGGAGAAAGTAATGGCCAGCGATGGACAATACTTTGAATCATAAATATAAGCCCTCAAATTTCGGAAAAAACACAGTGGAAGCAAAGTTATACATATAAATGTTCATTTTCAATGTCAATAATGATATTTGTTTGGTGTTTCCTAAATGTAATTATATACTACTTCCACACAAAAAAAGTGTCCTGAGATTTTATTAATAAACAATATATATATATTTTTTTATTCATGTTTAAATTATTGTTTATTTATTTTAGAAAAAGTTACTTACGGGTTCACCTTTCTATTCATAGTGGCGAAAGACCTTATAAATGTGAAGAGTGTGGACATACTTTTACCAATTCCAGTAATTTAAAAGCACATTTGAGAATTCATTCTGGTATCAAACCATACAAGTGCAAAGTGAGTATATTTGATTACTTTTTATTTTGACTATAATTATGTTTGTTTTATTTATATAATACTTTGTTTGTTTAGGTATGTAAAAAAACATTCATCCAATCAAGTGGTCTCAACAGACACATGCAGCAACATTCCTCAGTTCCATCAGCGAATCAATAATTTCATTTATATAAATCTAGATAGATTCTAGCTAATCGGAGGATGCATATTTGAATCATTATTAATTTGCTGAGATATGTCTCCGTGTTCACAATTGATATTAATAACATAATATATGAGAGTAAAAACAAAATATATATTGCTAGATGTTAATGTATATAAACTTGTGTATGTATGAATGTGTGTAAAAGTGTGTTTTGTGTGTGTGCATGGGTAAGAAAACAGTAAAGAAGGGGAGGGGAAGGAAGAAATTTGGAAATAATTATGATATAATAGGTATACTTAGGGCCCGTTTTATAAATGTCTGTAAGTATGTTTGATACCATTTTTAATTTAATATTTAGAATACCGGCCGATTTTAGCATTTTTTAAACATTCGTAGGTTAAACATTATTTTGGCAGAATGAAAAAATTTTTTTTTACACTTTTGATGGTTGAAAAGGCTTTAGAATCCCAAATATTTTTTTTTTGTTGTTTTATTCAAAGTTTATTATGAATTGTGATAGTGCAGTTAAGATTTTAAAATATCCAAAAGCAGTTTTAACTGCATACTACTTGTGTTTTAGTTTGTGAGAAAAAATTAGATCATATGTATCCTAGAGGATCATTGCCAAGAAAAGGGATGTCATTAAATTTTTTAATTGATAATTACCTGATTTATAAGTTATCTTCAGTGTGGTTATTTGATTATTCCTTTCATTCTCCGCTTAATTCATTTGCAATATGTTTCTTATTACAATTCTTTTTTTACATCCAGTTGTTATTAGGCAAAGATTATACATAAAGCATAAGGTACCTATACAAACAACAAAACAAATATACCTAACGTCATTGACCTAACAGGAGTCTTCTATATTTTCATAATCCACATATTTAAAATATTGCTAATAGAAATCATCAAGTCTTTGTATTGTAATTAATGTATTTTCTACGATGTATTCTTATATTTATCGATTTATTAAAAATAAATTCATTTGTATAATCTTATTTTTTTTCTTTCCTTTGTCGTTTTTTATTTATATTCTATTAAATTTTTATGTGATGAATTTTCTTAAACATTCAATCAGACCTAAAGTTAATAGGTTGATGGATATAGCATAGTTTTAAATAAAGTTGTTTTTAAAAATAGCATTTATTACCTATTGACTAAAATTTTATGTTACATTTTTATACAACTTGTTGACAAAACATTAAAAAATGTATCAACGAGATTAAGGTTAATATTTAATCATATTATGTAATATATAGAGAAAAGATAGCACTGCGTACTACTTGCACTGAGATCTAAGAATTCAGAATTCTTATTATTATTTATTATTATTATTATATATATATATATATATACGGCCTAAGCCAATTACAACAGTTACATGAAGAAACATAAATGCAAGAAACTGAACAAAAAGAACATAAAACTATTTAGCAAAGACAAACAAGGGCAAAACAATAATAGTATACAATATATTAAAAAAAACGAAACATCAAAAACTTTGAGCTAAACCATGCCAATCCAACTTCATCCCACACTGTTTAGTCGCGAAGAGATCTACGAAAAGCCGGAAGATCTATCCCAAAAAATTCCAAGTTGTGTGATGAATTGACTAATCTACACATTCTGGACATTGGGGCATAAAAACCAAAGTTGCTCTTAGAAGATTTTATAAATAGCAGATTTTGACTTCTGGTGACACGGTTGGGAACATGAAAAGAAATTGATTGCAACAGAGATGGGACATCACTTAAAGCATTAAGTATTTTGAAAATGCATATGAAGGTCCATCTCAGTTCTACGTCTCTCCAATGAAGACAGATTAAGAGATTGCTCTATTTCAAAATAAGAATAATTACCCCTTTGTAATCCGAGCAACCATGCCACTTTTCTTAAAAATATCATACACAATTTGTTAAAAAAAAAACTAAATTATGAGTAGAATTTAAATTTCAATTAACATACTTAACAAAATTGGTTTATAAAACACACAACTGTTGGCTATCGTTACTTAACCGTTTGTACCACTTACGGAAGTTTGATCGATTGTTTATAAAACTGGCCCTTAAACAGTTATTAACAAGAAAGCAAAAAAGTATATAAATAAATTGATATTAGGCTTCCTACCTCAAACATGCAAATTATACAACATTAGTACTGTCCGGGAGCCTCACGGCAGGATTCCAGAACGCTTATTCACCATGCGACCCCCAAAACGTAGTAATCATTCCAACTTCAATGAGAACTTTATGCACATAAATGTTTATTATGAAAAATCTGCATACTCAATCCAAAAGCTTTTGTTTTGTTTTTATCTTGTTGTTTCTAGTCCATAGAAAAAAAAAAAAACTTCTATCAAATTTACCAAGAGATTTGATGATGGTTATTATTAGTGATTATAAATTGGATTATTGTTGGATGTTTTTTAAATGAATAATTAATTGATTTTTTTAGGCAGATAAGGATTAGTGTCCAATATAGTTTTATTAATATTATTTTACTAAAATCCTTAAATGTATTTCTAAGGTTTTCTCTTATTTGTATTTTTATAACATATGAAATTTTTAGAACACAAAATATAATATATTTTTCTTTTAAGCTGTATACAATATATACTAAATCGGCATTTATATAATGTAACGATTTACTAACAATATCACAAAATAGTTTTTCAGGTGACACTTTTTTATTAACTAAAATAAGCTTGCTCAATATCCAATCAAATGCACACCTAATGTAAAACGTGTTTGCTACCATACCAATACAAAAATTATAAAGCGAAATTATTATGAAACCGATTTTATTTTCTTTTTGCTTGGAACTCAAAAAAGTTATCCATAATTTTATTTTACCTACATTAAGTGTGCTGTTTTTGGATGGAATTCAAGGAAAAAAAATACAAAATATGAACTTGTAAAATTACTAGTAATGTAAACATATAAATAACATGTATTATATCAGTACAATACAGTCGAACTTGGTTATAACGATCATGGAAATAGCGAGTTCTCAGATGTAACAAAGAAACATTCACTGACATTTTAGTTTATGGTTTTCTCCATACATTTATTCTCTTTTATGACAAACTACATCTCGGAAATACCGAACAAAAATTGAAAAAAAACTTGAAAAATTGTCAACAGTTGAGCAAAAACTCTTTCATTGTTGAAAAATTTAATTTTTAAAATAAGAATCCGAGTAATAAAATCTAAACGGGCGGCTAACTTAGGACTGATGTTGCTGGGCATCGGGATCAAATGACATTTATGACACTATTTTAGTGTCTAAGTACCTAATTGATGTTTTCGCTGACAACATTGAAAAAATATCACACACATGGTTAAAATTGGGTGTAAAAAATTCCAAGCTTTGTGAATCTAGTAAGTACCGGCTCGGCACCACATTATAATTTAAAACTTCTTTTGTAGTTCATGAATGACATCCTTATTTCGGGGGTTTCAACAATGCTTATTAGGTTTTAAAAAATGTTTTATGGTCAGTGCATATTAAACAATACCGTGGGTGACATCAGATTAGTAAAAAAATTAACCCGTGTAGCGGGGTTATGTTTAATTGAATAATATTAAAACACCACTTGAGAAATCGTTATAAAAATTATTTTGTCAGGTTCAACCTTATACAACAAACAAACTATACACAAATGAAATATGATAAATATTAGGGTAGGCGCATTGTCTGACAAAAAAAGTATATTGTCTTTTATGAGGGTAGATCTCGGTACTACCGGGAAGTAAACAAAAGCTTCTTACTCGCTACAGTACGAGACCTATGACCGGGTAGGTAAATACTCGGTTCACCAAATAAGGTGGAGAGTGCTAGTAAAGTGTTTCGCACAGGGGAAGCGCTTTATCAGACCTCACAGCTCACTGGGAGATGAGAAGGCTTGGCTTTTCAGGTGTAATGTTCCTCGTTAGGAAAGCTGTTACTGTTGAATCGGCACAAGGCGCATTTTGCCTGTCGTTGGTCCAGCATCCATTAATATAGAGGCTAAGAGACGGTGTGGAAGACATAATTAGGGAAGGGTTGAGATGGTCATTGATTGGCTATGACTTAAAGTGAGACAGAGCTATAAGTAAGAAAGAGATATAACGAAACAAGCAAAAACTGGGGTGCAATAGATAGTCTGGTTACACCCTTGAATTATAAACATATCTACTATAAGAGGAAGTGTCTCTCAATTCATGAAAAGTGGCAATTATTTGTAGAATAGATGTGACGCGAAAAATCTTGAGGTATGTAAAAAATCTTCTTATCCACAGTGTAGATATTGTGGAAAAGTAAGAATGTTTATTTATCTGTATTTAAAATTTAAAAAATAGTATGTTTGTAAGCATTTATTATAATTTTTTTGAATAGTTTTTTTTAAAAAATTATCTGTATGAAATATACAGATGTATTTGTTTACTTAATGACAATATGTAATGGCGATCGGATAAAAAAAAACCCTCTCTGGTATAACGAGTAACATTTATAACGAGTAAATTCAGTTAGTCCCATCTTCCTCGTAATAACCAAGTTCGATTGTAATTGTAATGTAAAAATAATTTTATTTAAAGTCAAACTCTTATGTATTTCCACATAACGATCTAATAAATTATTATTTAATTTGATCTTTTTTTCTGATTTTACTATGTTGTTTTTTATGACGGTGCAAGGCGGCAGATTGGTTGAAACATGCTCCGCAAGTGTTGCAAGAAAATGGTTTTTCACCTGTGTGTATTCTGAAAAATAAAATGTATTAAATAAACACCACTAAAATTAGAAATAAAAGAATACTAGCTTGATTAAAATGAATCTATATTCAATATGAGTCGAGTCTTTGAGTTTTGGTTGCGTTATAGAACTTTGAATTAAATTTTCTTTTAATAAATATTTCAATATTATCATAAAAACAAATCAATAGATTTTAAAGCTAAAGTATCAATTTATATTACCTAAAATGACACCTGAGATTCGATGAACTTGAAAAATGTTTACCACATTCTGTGCACATAAAATTTTTCACACCATTGTGAACTGTCTTTATGTGGCTGTTTAGATAATTTGTTTTGTAAAATGCTTTACCGCATTCTTTACAAACATGGTTTTTAATTCCTGAAAAAAATCAGATTGAATCCCTTGTTTACTGATACAATGGAAATAAAATAAATGTATAATATATTAAAGGATGTTGACCATTGTCAATATTAATGTGGACATAAATTATGCTGGGGTGACTTGAACTGGCCCAATCAGATAAGAAGACACGAGAATGTTCTACTTTTGCTATTATATCAATAGTCTAGAATTTCACGGAGTGAAGCTGGTTTGTCACAATGCCAACAAGGAAATATAAAAGATTTTGCTAAGAATTAAACAAACAACAAACAAACAAACAAACCATCACTCCGTTTCTCCGTAAGGGTAGGCAGAGAGTATAGAACGCCTGATCACTCTATCTTTGCATACATATCTCGCTTCCTCTACATTCATACATCTTCTCATGCACGCGTGCTGATTATTCTGACTTTTAAGATGTCCATCTAAAAGTATTTGTTGGATTTGGTCATGCCATGTCTTTCTCGGTCTTCCTCTATTTCTGCATCCATAAACATTCGCATCGTAAATATTTTTAGCTGTTCTTTCGCTGTCCATTCGCTCTACATGTCCAAACCAACGCAGAGCGCCTTTCTTGATTTGGTCGAAATGCTTATCTCAGCCTTGCGTAATGTACGGATCTCAACATTTGTGCATCTATTGTACATAGTTTTACCACATATTTGCCTGAGAGATCACATTTTGACATCATTCAGCCTACTTCCATCCCCGTTTTTCCAAGTCCATACTTCCCTCCCATACATCGGGGTCGGTTGCTAAGAATTAAGTACCTAAAATTAAGTATTTTATTAAATGTAAAGTACCAGTGTGTGTACCAGAATGACATGAAAATTCTCTAGAAGTTTTGAAAGCTCGAGGACATTCTGGACATTGATAGTTTCTGGTTTGGTTATGTACATTGAAATGTGCTCGTAAATTGCTACAAGTTGTAAATTGTTTGCTGAAAATATTAAGCACCATTTAAAAAAAACAGTTTCAAAATACATGTTTCACAATTCACTGCCCCAGTTCTTGTATGTTCAATAGACCCTTTTTAAAAAAATGAGTTACGAATACCAATAGGTTCATTATCTTATTATGCATAGAACATTATTATGCATTATCTTATTATGCATAGTAGCTAAAGAAATGTTATTTTTTCCATTATTAAATGGTATTTTCAGCATTTTTTGAGTGCCAATCTCCACTCACTTATTTGACTTTAAAAACAAAAAAATGTATTTTGTACAATTTGCAAAATGGTCTATCAAACATACAAGAACTAGGGACGCAAATTATTATTCAAAGTCAACAATTTTACCAGATAAATAAGAATGCCATTTAAAGTAAAGTTCAAATTTTAAAAACTACATCCAACTTGATTTTCCGTTCATTTGAATGTCTCGGAACATTTAAATAATCAAAATAGCATGAATACTCTTGATTTCACAATATATAATAAAGTGCAAGTTGCCAAGTGATATTTTTTTTACCCAGGAAATATAAATAATAAAATATGTACCTGCATATTTCACATTGAAAAGGTTTTTCTCCAGTATGAGTTCTCAAGTGGGTAATTAAATTAATTTTCACAGAAAACATTTTTTGGCAAATCTGAAACAAACGATACAGGTCGTTATTGTTTCAATATGAACAAAAGAAATCTTAATAAAATACTGTTTTCAGATATTTATTTTATTTTATTTTATTTAGGAAATATACAGTACAATTTTCGTAATTTTAAAGCATACAAAATTAAACTTAATTCTAATGGACCAGTGAAATTTCCATAAATTATAATACTTGCTAGGGTAATTAAAATAAATAACAACAGAAAACATTTTCAAAAGAAAAAACAAATATTTTAAGGGATTAAAAAAAAGAACAGATAAACCAATAATAAAAGTGAATCGGGTTGTGGTCCCGTGGCTAGTGTCTCGGACTCACGGCTCAAAGATCCGTGGTTCGAATCCTACTTTACCCCAACTTGATTCCCATTTTCTAATAGTGAGTTATTTACAACTCGTTATTTAAACTCATTGAAAATGGTCCTTAAATGTTTGGGTAAATCATAAGAATGCAAATATTTCTTTTAAAAAAATTTAAAAAAAGAAATTAAAAGAAAGAGACAAGAAATTAAAGTTAGTTAGTTAATTAAAGTTAGTTGAAAAAAATAATTTAGGAATCAATATAAATTATTGCTAATGAAATAATAAAAGAGTCAAAATATCAATTTTTATAGCGGTCTCTTTGTCTTTAGAAAATAAATATGCTATGTATAAGAAATGCAATTGGATAGTCAAAATTTATAACGCTTGCTTTCGCAGAGTACCTATTATAGCTTTGACAATGATTGAATTTTGATAAGAGGTTGTAAAGCCACCAAGAAATATGATACTTTAATGGATGTTTTTGGAAACATAATTCAGATATGGATTGTGAACCAATTTCTAGTAAATTTATATTTTAAATATTTTCGTACATGATATTAGTATTTTTTTTGCACCACTACAGCATGAAAGGCCTAATTTAAGTTGGGATTGAGTAGTGAAAATAGTTAAATAATGACAAAAACTTTATAGAAAAATATAAAATAGATAGTGAGAATAATGATGTATTTGCAAAAGAAATCACATCTACTTTTACTTGTTAGAATTATGGTGCATAGGGCATAGGGCATAGATAATACATATTTATTAGGTTGGGTAGAAAACAGTGCTTTTTCAATTATTGAATTCAAACGGGGCTTAAAACTTGCGTATTGGCATGCTTATTAACAAAAAAATAATTTTAAAAACCCGTATTGCATAAATTGTAGCGTAAAGGGCCTGAAGTTTGATAATCGAATCGGGTTGTGGTCCCGTGGCTAGTGTCGTGGACTCATGGATCAAAGATCTGAGGATCGCACCCCACTCTCCACAACTTAATTTCCATTTTCTAATAGTGAGTTATTAACAACTCGTTTAAAATGGACACCAAAATTGAAATATTTGGGTAAATCATAAGAATGCAAAGATTTCTTATTTTTTAAAAATAAAGTAATAATATTTAAAAACATTGAATTATTTTTTTTTGCTAAAAACATAAAGGTAACTTTTTTTACCTTTAATAACATTTAAGTTCCCTAATAGAAAAAAACATATTAAAAGATATCTTGGGTATACGAAAAGGCATTTTAAAATTTCATTTTAGTGAAAAATTAGGGTTTTCTACATTATGCAGATTTTTGCCCATTCATTTTTCTTTAAATTAAATCGCTGGAATTTGAGTTTCATCCACACCCTACCCAACTAACCAACTAATAAGGGTGTATTAAATATATTATTTAGGTCAAGACGTTGTCTTAAATCAGATTTTAAGTGGATTTCGGCATTATTGATTGTTCTAATAAAGCCATACCATTTTTTGTACGGTTACTTTATTTGCAGACTCTGTGACAAGTTTAAATAATCTTTCGACAGGTTGAATATGGCTAAGTGTTTTGCCTTAACTAGTTGGTCATTAATTTATAAAAAATAAAGTGGTGCATATAATAAAAACAAATTATTTTATTGTAATATATTGAATACTCATGTTCCACAAAGTTAGTGCTTCAAACATTAAAATAAATATTATAAATAAATATATTTATAAAATATACATTGCTTCATTAATCTCCTGAACAATAAAAACAAGTCAACTAACAGATATTACCAGCGCAGTGACGCTATATTCCATTTATAATATTATACTTATACATATGTATATATCACACTAAAAATTAATATTGAAGTAATAATTGTTTTCCTACCGTACATTCATAAGATTTCTGGTCTTTATGAACAGATACATTTTTACTGTTCTTGTTAGCGGTGTCATTTTTACTTTTTCTGAAACAAAAAGACAAAGCTGAGCTTCTGGGACTAGAGAAACATTATGGTTAAAAATTATCAGAAATGTATGTTTTAAAATAAAATAAAAATGAATTTTAAAAATCATAATGAAAAATTATCGGCAACACTAAGACAAGTAATATAAAAATACGCATTAAAGTGGTATGCTCAAAAATAGATAGTAAATAGTTCCATTTAATAAAATAAATATAACGAATAACCACAAAGTGCTTCAAAAATTAATTTTATAGTTCCTTATAACTTATATGTAGAACATATTACAACAGAGATGAAGAACATTTAAGAAAAGGTAATATAGAAGTCTAGGCATCTACAGGGCTTATGACCTGTCAATGGCTGGTTTAAGTGGCCACTTTACACACTGTGTAACATTCACCATTCTGCCTATATTTGAACATCCATATTCCTTCAATTCTTTCATCTGTTGATGTTTGTGAAGTTAAAGAGCTGAAACTTTTATTTATGCAGGTGAGATTCATCTAATTATAATTTATAATTTAATATTTCATATATGTATAATTTATATATAATTTATAATATAATATAATTTATAATTTAATTATAATTTAAATAATTAATAATCCAGTCCTTGTCTACAAAAATTTGGACAAACTCAAAATATTGTTTATATGAAAAAGTAGAAACGTACCTTTTAAAATTAGTATTTTGCATTATGCTGCAAATTTTGGTTTTGTGTACATTCTGTTTATGTTCTGAATCTATTTTTATATCGGATACCCTAATTGCAGCTATTTTTGTTATATTTATTTGTTCGGTAGAGGGTTTCATCTCTAAAATAAGGATTAAATAATTTAATAAAGTATAGATTCATATTTTACAGGGCTGAAATTTAAATTTAGAGTTTATAACAGGTCATTTGAAAGTACAAAAAAGGGTGCTACTCAGAAATCAATTAGAAATAATAAATTAAAATAAATATTAACCCTTTGACTACTAAGTTTTTCAAGAATCTAATCAGAAATGCTAATATTTAAATATTGAAAAAATATTTTATCTAATACATTGTTTTCCAAATCCACTACTGTTTTAAAAATTAATAACACTTCCAAGAAAAATCTTCCGTTTTATATATTGCTAGTTCATGTCCAATGAAGTGAGCAAGATAGACAACGCTTGCTGAAAAACCCATCATGCATCACATTGTTGTACAGCAGTTGTAAACCTTTTCTTATTTAGAAATAAAAACAAACCTTTCAAAATATGGTTTCGCATAGCGAGGTGCACTCTTTTAATCGTTATTATTGAAATGACATAATTATATTTGTTTTTCTGTTGATTGCGGGGCAAAGTGCCTTGTTATGTATTAACAAACCTACCATTTCCATTCCATCAATGCATGCTAAACGAAAATGAAGTAAAATATATCTTGAAGTTGGTTGCAACAAAGAAGGAAAACATTTTTACAAAAGAAATATGGAAGTCTAGGCGTTTACAGGGCTTGTGACCTATTTAACAGATACTTTAAGAAGGATATGTCGAAAATCAGAATAATTGGCATGCATATATGAGAAGATGTATGAATGTGGAGGAAGTGAGGTCTTTATGCCGAGACAGATTGATATGGCTTTTATCTTCTCTGCCTACTTCCACGGGGAATCGGAGTGATAATTTGTTTGTTTTTGTTTTGTTTGTAGAATAATTATTCCCTACTTAATAAGCAGCTAGCACATGTTTATTTTCTGTTGCTGTACTCATAATAATAAATTAACTAATTATTTAAAAAAAAAATACTTTTCAAATGTTCTAAGTCCTAATTGACAATCATTAGCTTCCATCGTAAATTATTTATATGTATAATGCTCTTTGCTTATTTGTTTATATTCTGACGGGGTTTCCCATTGAAATACGGACCTTTTTCGATAAGAGTTATTATATTACAGTCGAACTTGGTTATTACGAGGAAGACGGGACCGACTGAATTTGCTCATTATAAGCATTACTCGTTATACCAGAGAAAGGTTTTTAAAATCCAATCGCCATCGCATATTGTCACTATTGAAAATTATAATAAATGCTTACAAACATACCAGTTTCTAAATTTTAAATTCGGATAAATAAACATTCATATTTTTTCACAATGTAATAAGGATAGAGAAATATTTTCACACTTCAACATATTTCGTGCCACACAAATACTTGCCACTTTTTCGCAAATTGAAACACTTCTGCTTGTTTGTAGTCATGTTTACAATTCAAGGGTTAGGTATTAACTTATCTGAAATCACCCACTTGTAATGTTAATTACGCATTGACCATAGAACATTAAATAAAAACATTGTAAAAATCGCTGTAACAAGGATGTCATTCATAAACTACAAAAGAAGTTGTAAATTATAATGACGTGCCGAGCCTGTGCTTACTAAGTTCACAAAGCTTGGATTTTTTACACGCAATTTCAACCATATGTGTGATACTTTGTCAATACTGTCGGTGAAAACATAAATTAGGTACTTAGACACTTACATTGTATCATAAACGTAAACCTATCCCGACGCCCAGCGGCATCATCGGTAATAAGTTAACCAAGTTCGACTGTATTTTAAATGTAATTTACTAAATTAATATTTTTAACTAAAATACATAAGCATTTTTATAATTACTGGATCGGGTTCAATAGAGGGCGGGGATTTAATACGGGGATTTTAATTTAATAAATGCTATTTTACAAGATTTCATACAGGCGTTTAATAAAATAATTAAAACCACATAAATCACATTGATGAGGTATTTTAGCTATCTTTAAAAAATATATAAAGGTACTATAGTTTACATTTTAAAACACCTACTTCCATCCATAATAATTTCGCAGTCTAGGAAAAATTACTTTTTTATCTTACGCAAGAACGAGTCTATATTTTCGTTTATCCTTTTTTACGGTAAATTGTGCTGATCTAATATTTCAGAAATAATACACTTTTTTCATTTACATATCTGTACCTTAGAAGATAAAACACGGGGGTCCACTTTTTGCTGTTTTGAAGTTAATAATGCAGAAATTATCGCAATAAGCTATGTTATACGTAAATAAAGCACCTAAGTCCACTTTCACCATAAAAATGTTTTTTTATGTTGAAATAAAAATCTGAAGTCCACTTTGTTTTAATTAAAAAAATATCAGTAGTCCTAGATATGGTACTATTATCATAAAAATAAAAATTATTTTTCATTAAAGTTATTTATAGATTAAAATTATCTCATTTGGCTCAAAAGTTATGTTTTGGAAATTGAATTTGCAAAATCACAAAATCTTGTTTCCTGAACATTTCATTCAATGTGACTTCGGTGGTTTATCCTTTAAGGTACAGATATAATTAAAACCCTAATTAAATCAAACCGAGGCCTCATTCATAATAGCATACGCGCAAACCACTATAATACAAATTGGATTTACATTAATAGTTTTAATTCCTTAAAAATAAAACCAATTTTCGTAAAACCGGTAACTAGTGTACGAAACTAACTAATAGCTGTCATATAGTTGATTTTATTTTTTGAAAATCTTTTTTACCACTAACTGGCGAGTGCAACAAGCAGTTCCCAAATTTATTTACCTTTTAGGAGATTATGGCGTCAGCAAAAATCTTGTTAGAATTTTATGACCCGGATTAAGAACAACGATATATCTTTGTTTAGTAGTCTAAGGGTTAAAATGAAACTGTTGGTTGGTTTGGTGTATTAATTATTAGCAATGGTACTGTTGTTATTATTCATACTAAAGACATATTTTCAAATGTTGCTCTAGATTTTACTAAAGAAACTTTGTAATAACAATCATCTAGCAATTTTTTATTTTGCTACAGTTTTTTACAATATATACACCAGGACGTGTACATCGGCTGGATAAGGGGACACTGCGGAATCCTTTGAAACGAAAAGGCTGACAAAAAGGCTCGGGAGGCTACGCTCAAGAAGACAGCCCCCAATTTCCCGCTCAGCTTTGCCAAAAGGAAAATAAGAAGCAGGACCCTTCAACTCTGGAACGATCGTTATTTGAGTGAACCTACCGGAAGTATTACTAAAATGTTTTTCCCTACAATTTTCCATGCCTATGATTTCAGGAGAATGCAGAAAGCTGGCTACGAGCTCACCTAGATTCTCACGGGTCATGGTGGGTTTATAAGCTACCTGCATCGCTTCAAGCTCTCCGAGATCGACAGCTGCCCATGCGACGATGAAACTCTTCAAGATATCTCTCATCTGTTGATGCATTACCCCTTTTTCAGCTTTCAAAGACAACAGCTGGAGGTGCGATGCAGAAGCCTGAGTGAAGATCTTTGCGACATCCCATCAGTGATAGGTAATAAAGAACTCACACGAGAGGTAGTATTATAGATGATCAATATAGTGCAGGCAATTGGTAAAATAAACCAATGTAGGGAACAAAATGCCGAACACTCTTCTAGTGGAACGGAAGAACGGAACAGCTTTTCCTGAAGAGTTTTAAGTGGTTTCCTCTCCACATAAGCAAATGCCGAGAAGTACCTGATTGGCCCGCATTAGAATATCCTTCTTGATCCCAACAGTTTAGCTAAAATAAAGTAATATAATAGCAGAAAAGTTCTCTTTTTGAAATATAAACCTTGTATATTATAAGCAAGGTAAAAAATAATGCAACTCTCATATAAAAAATATAGACATATACACAACTGCTTTCATATTCATGTCCTGACTTGCTAAAAATGGTTAAAAGTCGTGTTATGTAACAAACAAACCATCACACCGTTTCCACATAGGTAGAGAGGATAGAACCCCATTTCACTTTGCATGCAGACCTCACTTCTTCTACATCTTCTCATGCATGTGCACCGATTATTCAAATTTTTTATAAATCTATTATCAAATATTTGTTGGATTTTGTTATGCCATATCTTCCTCAGTCTTTCTCATTTTCTGCATCCATCAATATTTGCATCGTAAATATTTTCAGCGCTGTCGTGTCACCACTCGCTCTACATGTCCAAACCAATGCAGAACTCTTTTATTGATTTTGTCGACAATGCTTATCTCAGCCTTGCATAATACACATATCTGGACATTTGTGCACCCTGTTACCACATATTTTGCCCGAGAAATCGCATTTTAACAGCATTCAGTCTACTTTTATCCTTGTTTTTCCAATTCCACACTTCACTACCATAAGGGTCAGCACCAGGACTCCATTGTGAATGGCTAATTTTATAGATAAGTTAAAAAGTAAAATAATTAACAAGATGCGTTAATCAACAATAATTGAACTCGATTGATTAGCATTTATAATTAATCGTCTAAGAAGTTATCCTACATAGGTATACCTACCTCGCTTTTCTTCATTTTCAATTTTGACTTCAACTGTTTCAAGAATATCATCCCCCATAAGATTGTCATGGAAAGACCTTTCTGTGTTAGATCTTTAACAAAAATAGTATTGTAAAACTGTATGCAAGATGGCATTATGAACAGGTAACAAAATAAGGAAAATTCAATGTTAACTTACTTTATTTCTTTCCATTTTAGTGATGTATTGTTATCCAGTAATTTTCTAAATTGGTGGTCGGTGTTTTCACATTGGCGTTTAAATTGAAATGCAATAACAAGGCGGTCCATACAAGCCAAGCATATTTCAGATGGTAAACAGTCATTTTTTGCTATCTGAAAATATGAATGTTTATTGATATTTGTTATACCGATGGCAGCTAGGTGTACAACTTTGCTTCCACCGTTTTCCTGTAGATGGCTTTAGCGGTAAGTAGTGGTCAAAATGAATAGATCGTGCAATAAACTTGGGCATCTGTCAACATAACCTCAAAGAAACGTTAGTCGATTTATGTCTGCATCATAAAATTATTCTCGATTGAAAATGTCAGTTTACGAGCCAAATTCTCATCATTTGCGGGAGGTTTGAATTTTCTGTTTGAATATGAAGAAATCTGCGGCTTAGGCTCACAAAATTCTCTAAAATACTTATGGTGAGTACGCTATTAATGAAAGAATGTGTCGTGAGTGGTTTCAACGATTCAAGACTGGTGATTTTCACGTTGAAGATAGTTATAGCAGAGAAAAAGAGAAGATGTTCGAAGATGCAGAATTGAAGACTCGTATCAAAGTCATGAAGAATTGGCATAATCATTGGGAGTGACTCAACAAGCAATTTCAAAAAGCCCCAAAACCATGGGAATGATTCAGAAGAAAGGAAATTGCGTGCTGTACGCGTTAAAAGCGAGAGATGTTGAGAGATAAACTGATTTTGCAGCATGACAATGCTCGACCCCATGTTGCAAAAGTTGTCAAGACTTAGTAACGTTGAAATGGGAAGTCCAACCCCACCCGCGATATTTTCCAGCGTTGCTCACTCTGACTATCACTTGTTTCGATCAATGGCACATGGTCTGTCTGACTAGCACTTCCGGTCTTATTAAGAAGTAAAAAATACGATTGATTTATGGATCGCTTCATCACTTTGTGGGATTAGTACCCTACCCGAAAGATGGGAGAAAGTAGTGGCCAGTGATGGACAATACTTAAAATCATAAATATATAACCAGTTTTTTACAATAAGGTCTTGAATTTCGGAAAAAAAACGGCAGAAGCAACACCTAATAATAAACTACCATGAATATTGAAAACAAACTTTTCAGGACAGCCATATGGTTCACATTAAGTTTACAAGTATAAATACCTAAATTAAACAAACATTTTAAAAATTATGACCAAAGGTAAATTAATAAAAGTTGATGTATTTTGAATTGTACTTTTTTTGCACAACAGATGAAAAGGTCCAATTACAGTGGTGAATTAAATCACAGAACACGCCAGGCTTGAGAAAAATTACATTTGAATTTTTGTAGCCTCACCGGGTATTGAATCCAGAACCCTCAGTGGGTAAAGCGAGTATCTCAGTTCTCAGGGAAAGCCTGTTTTTAGCATAGGTGTCATCAAGACATTATTGTCGAGTGTAAATGTTTTTTAATTAATTGTTATTTTGGTTGCTTCGAAGAAATAGAGTATTTTCACAAGTAGGGAATAACGTTGAAAATATAATATATATTTAGAGCAGGTTTTTACCATTCCAATGTTACGACTATCAATGCATTAAAAACAAGCTTTCATTTATAATTCTCGGGTTTAACAATGAGCACATACAAAACGGTTTACAGTTGGAATCAAGTCATTTTGATATTTAGTATTGCGACCGCCGACTGCGCTTCTAATAACCATTGTGTGCAAGTTTTGCACCTAAACGTCATATGCGCCGTTTGTCACACAGGGCGCGAAATGTCTCGTTTTTGGGTAATTCAAAATATGTGTATTTTAAACCTTTGTAGAAAATCTATCCGATGTAACATGAAAAAATTTTGATCCTCGTTACCATCGTAATTTTTCGCTTATTTAAAAATGCAAAAAAGACCCTATTGCTATTTGGTCAAGTACTAATGATATAAATATATATTGTATAAAGGCTTCATTTTAATAGAATATAAATATGCAAAAAATAACGTATTCCGGGGTAAAATTAATCAATGTTGGATAGAAACCAACGTGAAGTCAATTAAAATAAACGGTCTTAGTAACAAAATTACTATTTTCTTGTAATCAATCTATGACTAGTGTCATTTTTCATTATAGAACTTTTAATACCGTTTTCTCGGTTAAGCGCTATATTTAACAATCTAACATATTATCATAGTCAGTCAGTAAAAAACAGAAACTCACTGTATAACATTAGTAGAGGAATATTAATTTCTAAATAAGTAACTATTTTTTAGAAGGTTTGAACTGGCAGTTTTATTACTTCACGCACATGATTACTTATGTGTTAGTTAATTTACACATATAATTAAGTACTTATAATAAATTTCAAATGTAACGATACCTTTACTGATGTACAATACATAATCATTAAAGATGCAGGTAGAATATTATCGACAAAAAGAGAGGTTAATTTGCCGCCTTCCATACAAACTCTACATATTTTTCCGAATCGGCAATCCATATCGAAGGTGAATAAAGCAAATGATGTGTAAGGATGTAAGTTTTATTAAAAATGTTTCATTTTTACAGTTAATTCAGCAATTACAGTATCAAAATTAATTGTAAATACGAAATGCCAATATAAACAACGAAAGTCGACATCTGTCAAAACTAAGATGTCAACAGCGTTGCCAAAGCTAATTTTCCGAATTCCCCAAAAATCTAGATCAAATTACCCAAATGGGGAGAAAACAATGTCCCGATTCCCCACAAATTTCCCATATAATTATCTCAAGAAAGAAAAACAGTTTTGATAAAATATGTTTATAATAACATGATATAAAAACTGGTTAGAATCGTGAGTGTAGCGAGGGTACACCATCGGTAACTTTGCCATTTATGCACATGTGATTTTACAATATTTTTAAATTCAAACAAAATAGACTTAAGGTCTAATCATCCTCGATATTAAAGAAGAATTTCAACTAATTTTGTTAATAACCTACCTTAGGATTATCTTGCGGTTTTTTATCAACAACTTTTAACAACCATTTATATTTTTTGCACAAAACCGTTGTTATTTTGAAAGATAATAAAACAAAACGCAAGCTGCCGTTTGTACTAGTACCTAATGTGAACACATTCGACTGTCATTGTTTTCATTTTCCGTTAAAAAGGGGATCCCCAAATTACTATTTGAAGTTGATAAGGTAATGGCATCAGTAATGGACTGCACCTTAGTTATGGACAAAAGTTTATTAAATCCTTTAAAATAAGAAATATTCAACATATTTTTCGGCTGGAAAAAATGAATCATAAACTATAGATATTCATCTATCAACCGGGATGCATATCGCGACAATCGGCTATTACGTTAAAAAATAGCTAGCATTTAAAGGCATCAATCGAACGGCGTTAGCGAAATTCATAATTTCTTGCAGAAATAATTAGTGAGGTGAGTAACTATTTTGTAATTAGTTGGTCGAAATTTTAGTAATTACTTATTGAAATATTAAATAATACGTTTTCTAGACATACCGTAGATACAAAATCAATCTAAATTCATACCTAGCTACTTGTATATTTTGTCAAATTTGAATGTTCATAACTGACTACCGATTTTCATCTTAGACCAGTGATGGACAAAATGTCCATAAATTGAGTCAAATAGTTTATCTGTGTTTTCATCGCAGTTACCTTCAATTTAAGTCTGTCGTGCCGTCTTTGTTGTACATTATGTTTGTGGTACTGTTATCAGTACACTTATGTGTACGCAATTTAGTCATGGACATGGGTGTCCAATATTGGTTGTCCATAAGTGGATCTTAAATAAAGGTATATTTTGTGTTTTATTTTCTAGCCATGGCACCCAAAAAAAAATATACGCCAAAACAAATGGGACGTGCCGTAGATGCAGTGAACAGGGGGGAAGCAGTAGGGGCAGCGGCGTTAAAATATGGTGTACCACAAATAAATAACCCGGAATAATTGAAAACAAACTTTTTTCTTTGTTTGAAATTAGTACAATGACGTTATCTATTGGAAACACCTTCAGATGGTCGGAAAAAACCGATAAGATTTGGTACAAAATAGAAGAAATTGTGGAAAGGATAAATGATCCTGTACAGCAAAATAAAAGAGGTTTTTTTTAAAGTAATGAAGATGGAAAAATATTTACCTAATATCTATATGACCTAAAGAGATTTTGTTACTCATACGTCCAATGCTGGACGTCCATTACTGGACGTTGTCCATTAATGGGTGTCCATAATTAGATTTTGTCTGTCCATCACTGATGATTGGAAGTAACTATGGTTTTTCTATTTTTTATTTAAACCTGTAACCCGTTATTAATTTTACTATTAAAAAAAGATTTCCAACATACCGTACTATTATTATTTCACATCGTCTGATTTCATTTTGTTAAAAATGGATCGTAGGGTTATGAAGTCTAAAAACATTTTCTAAAACTGTCCATCACTGGTGCCTTTACCTTATTGTGTTGCTTTTAAAAAATATCGATTTCATTCATTATAATATTAATGTTTTAATCACTTACCATCAAACTATTGATGTGTTAGCTAAAAATAAATGGTAAAATGTTAAAATCCCCGCATTTTCCCCGCATAATACCAAACCCAACAAAATCCCCAATCGAGTTGATATTCCCCGCAATTTGGGGAATTCTCCACAAATTGGCAACCCTGGATGTCAACTCAGTATTGTCTTAGTCTTATAGTCTATGATGTCAACAAAAATTGTGGTAAAGTGCCTTAGTCAAATAATTTGAACGTACCTACTTAAACAGAGATGGAAAACATTTTAGAGAAGGGAATTTAGAAGTTTAGGCATCCACAGGGCTTTTGACCTGTCTTGGGATGATTTAAGTGGCCACTTTACACACCGTGTAACATTCACGATTAAGCCTACATTTGAACATCAATATTCCTTTAATTCTTTCATCTGTTGATGTTTGTGAAGTCAAAGAGAAATAATTCAATCATATGAATCTCATCCGCAACAATAAAAGTTCCAGCTCTTTAACTTCACAAACGTCAACAGATGGAAGAATTAAAAGTATACATGTTCAAATATAGGGAGAATGGTGAATGTTACTCAGTGTGTAAAGTGGCCACTTGAACTAGTCAATGACAGGTCACAAGTGCTGTGGATCTGTGGATGTCTAGACTTCTACATTCCCTTCTCTAAAATGTTCTTCCTCTCCGTTGTAAAATGTTCAGATTAACAGCTCCCCAGGGGGTTGAATCCAGTCCTTTTCTACAAAAATTTAGACAAACTCAAAGCATTGTTGTACCTACTTAAAATATTAAAAAAAAAAAATTCTTCCGCCATAGGTTATTTTGAGATAAGTTCTAGCACAATATTACATGATTTATTAAACATTAAACATAAATAAATCTTACGAATCACACTATTATTATTTACGATTTACAATATTATAAACTTTTTTTTTCTGTCTGAGTTGAAACGTCCATATTTCATTATTTTTAGAAATTTAAATTGAAATATTATGTTTACTGATTCAGATGTTAATATATTACAACAGAGATAAAGAATATGTAAAAGTGCATGCATTTACATGGCTTATGACTTGTCATTGGCTGTTTTAAGTGGTCACGTAACACAATGTTAATAACTCCCCAGTGGGTTGAATCCTGTTGCTATCTGGAAATTTTTGGATAAAATCAAAACTTATTGTTTGTCGCAGTAATTTCGATACATAAAAAAAAATATAAATACTGTCTATTAACAAATAAAAAAAACAATGAACTCCCTCATTGAACGCTCGGGGAATATCATAAAAATACGCGTAGATGTTTCAACAGAGCTGGAGTTTTTTTTGGAGAGGAGAATGATAATGTGAAAGTCTAAGCAAATAGAAGGCTTACGACATGACCTAGGATGGCGGTAGGAGTCTTTAGCTCGTATGTGAATGTTTGCATGTAAATAATCACTTTTATGAGTATCGAAGCTTGTGCGAAGCTTGAAAATGAAGAGATATGCACGTTCAAACTTGAGAACTGCGAAAATGGTGAATTTTAGCAGTCAATTTTGTCGGGCAAGTTTATGTACTCATCACTATATACTCAATTTGTTATTAAATAATTTTGGCCCTTCCGAAAGGGATCTCCCAGGTCTGCTATTCCAAACGCTCTCTTAAGAAATATCTCCTTTCCCTTCCTTAATCTCTACTCCTTTCCTCTTTCCTCTTTATTCTTTTTCTCCATTGAGTAATAGTATTGATTGAAAGTAATTTAAACACTAATATATTTATTTATATGTCTTTAGCTTTTTTTATCTTTATTTTCTATTGAATAAGTTTTTACTTAAATTATAAAAATAAAACTTTTATTTTATTGGTTGGTTGGAAGAAATTGCCATTTGGCAATAAGCCCGCTAATGTACAATGAAAAATATGTACAAAAAGTTAAATAAATAAAAAGTACGAAAATACGGGCCATAAATGCGTTCTCTACGGCCGCGAGAGCGTTCAGAATAGCAGCCCAGAAACGCTTCCAATAATGGAATCAATGCTGGGATCAGTACTTCGCTAGCCAAGGAGAGCACTTTGAAAGGGATCAATTCAAAATTGATGTAAGCTTTGTCCGTAATAGAATTATTCACCGTATTTTTTTATCACACCTCATAGGTACCTAATATTAAGTATGTAATTAAAATCGGTATTGATTCAGAAATTGTATTTAATTCCAAAGTACCTATTGGGTTGGGCTTTCTTTATTTTGTTTAAATTAATACCAAAAAACTTCTCATTCTTAATGATGTTGAAATGTAGTATAAATTAATTTAGTATTTTCCCAAATCTTTAATAAACTGATTGTAAAGTTAATTTGATATTTAGTAATTTTATGATAAAATGTGATTTTTAGCATTCAAATATTTTCCACAAGTCGTTCATTTTGTTAGCTCCCACGGGCAATATTTTTGGAAGATGTTTTCACGAAAAATTAAATTCAGTTTTTTTAAACCCTTGCCATTTCGAAAATTACTTTCCCATCAAAATTAAATTATCTGCGTTTACGCTAAATTTACGTGGGCAGCGTTTTCAATAACACCATACTTAGGTTGCCACAACATTATATATAAATATTGAGATTTCTGGGGTAATGTTAAAAAGTACAAAGGCATTCTATTTAATGTAGGGTTTCAATAAATAGGGTTTCCGAAAAATAATATGCCTGGCTAAAGACAGCAGGCGCCTCGTGGTGAAATGGTCAGCGCGTTCGCCGGTCTCCGGTTCGATTTCCGACATGGTTGATATGAAATATTTATTTAAAAGGGTGTTTTTACAACAGTCCTTGGACTGGTACCTTAAGCGTTAGACTGATCGATCATCTTGCCTTCATGTAACAAAAATGATCAAGATGCGCTGCGATTAGTGTACTAATGTAGCGCCTTATGCACCATTAGATGCGGAAAGGGAATGATGATGATGAACCGCTTGGTCTTACTGGAATAAATGTTAGTACTAATAAATTGTTGTAATTCAAAAGTCAAGTTTTGAGGTGGATACCCAAATTATCTAAGTATAATAGTTTGTTACCTAAAACATTAAAGTTTGTAAGTGAAAATTCTTTATGGAAGTTCATTATAATTTATTTTAGAAATAAAAGATGAGTGATACTTTTATATACCATTGATACTTTCATATACCAGTCTCGAAGATGTCGCGAAAGCGATGAAACCGGTCACTGGATATTCCAAATTTGTGGATTAAAGTATCACTCGTCTTTTATTTCTATGATAAAAAGATTTGTTAGTAGTGAAATATAGAAAAGTCGAAGAATATCCTTAATTATTTATGGTCATGTTTTAAAGTGTCAGTTAATTGAAAAAAATAGCATTCAATGTTTTTTTATGGAGTGTAATTCGTTATATTGAAATGAGGAAGTTCAGTGGTTTAAAAAAATAAATTTGTCAATTTGCTATCAAATTATTTTAAAATTATTAAAAAAAAAAAGTTAATAGTTTTTAAACTAGCTTTTGTGTAAATATGTATTTTTGAAAATATGTTTTCGTGTTGTGATACATTTTCGGTTACCGGGAAGCCAACCCACCGATCAGGAGACACTCACCATAGAGAACTTCAGACGTCACTGGCGGAGTAATTTAAAAATCACAAAACTTCAATTTTATTTAAGCCAAATTTTTTTTTTTTTATATATATAATTAGGTATCGTATCATCAGTGCTATGATTTTTGAAGTTTTGTGATTTTTAAATTACTCCGCCAGTGACGTCTGAAGTTCTCTATGGTGAGTGTCTCCTGATCGGTGGGTTGGCTTCCCGGTAACCGAAAATGTATCACAACACGAAAACATATTTTTAAAAATACATATTTACACAAAAGCTAGTTTAAAAACTATTAACTTATATCGAGTAGTTACTCTTTTATTTTGCTCTTGTTACATTGTGTGTTGTTCTTTTGGCAATAAAATTAAAAAATGTTGCGACAGAGAGGGAAAACATTTTTTAAAGGGAATAAGGAAGTCTAGGCATTTACAGGGCTTTCAGAGAGTTTTAAGTGTTTTGTACAGGAGAACTTTATCACTTCTTTGTCTGTAAATCTCTGCTGGTACCATTCTCTTAACTATCGAGTACTGTAGACCCTGGATCATTTTAATATTAGTTTTAGATTAATGTCACCAAGATTGATTCTACAAAGGAAGAAAAAATATATTTTGGAGTGTTTTTTGGCAAAATAAAAGATAACTCATAAAAAGTACTCAAAAGTACTCAAACTCCCGGTACTTCAACATCCGCACAAATACACGTATACATATACAACTGCGTTATAGCTAATAATGAATGAAAACGCTGCATGGGTATAAAAGTAAAACATGAACACTTACACATGACATACAGCAATAATTCGGAATTAAAATAGACTACCGCATTCATCTCAAGGCAGTTTTCAGGACCCAAATCAAGAAGCCATTTTTAAAAAAAAATATATAAGTTATGAAATGGATATCTGGTAAATATCCGGCATCCGGCCTATCTGGATAGATACCCGATAGTAGCTCAATATCTGGCGGATACCTAGTATTCATTTAACTGCGAAAATTTCATGAAATCAACGGGAACAAATTGATTTAGTGATATTGACCGTGTTTGGGAAAAAGTATGTTACCCTCATTATTTGAAAAATTGACGTTTTTTGCATAAAAAAGTTTTGCCAGTTTTCAGTATACACTCAAGAATAAAAATGAACACGCAAATAACAAACGTTTACCCAAGGTTTTTTAAAACTAAAAATACATTCGCATGAAAAAAATAAAGCGCAGTTGGTGAAATTACCCAAAACCATTATGATTATCAAATTAATAAACTATATTAATATGCAACTCGTTGGTCAATAAGCGATAATTAAAAATATCATGAAAATATTTTAACCCCTTTTGATTTTATGCCATCAAAAGTTTTGTTTTTAACTATTAGATAAATTTTATACCTGGCAGCCAGATATCCGGTTATATGGCTTAGGGGCTCGCCGAATATCCGGTTTTCGGACAAATCACTATCTGTTTCATCGCTAGTTATTATGTACGTGAAAGCAGGGGTTACAATCATGAAAATAAACGAGTTTGAATTAAACGAATTGAAGTACAATGTAAAAGCAATTATTTTAATTTAAGTACTGTTTGAATATGTATAGTAAAAACAGATTTCATTTTGTTTTATTTTATTTATTATATATACGGCATAAGCTAATTACAACAGTTATAGAAAGTAACATATAAACAAGGAATTCAACAAAAATAACATAAAACTATGTAGCAAAGACTAACAGGGACAATAAAATAATGGTATACAATATATTCATAAACACGACCAACATATTATAAGATTTCGAGCTAACCAATGCCAATCCATCTTCATCCCACGCTTTGTTAATGGCGAAGAGACCTACGAAAAGCCGGAAGATATATCCCAAAGAATTCCAAAGATGTAAAAAATAATAATATTATCACGTTTTATAATAAAAACGTGTTTGAATTTAATGTATTCAAATTTTACAAAAACTATAACAGGGGGCGGCTGGTTGTTGCACTTGTTATTATACTGAAAAACTGTATTGTGTACCAAATCAACATTTCAGCGATATACAAAAGTTAATTACTTTTTAAATATATTATTTGTGCAACACCCTTTCATAAAAAGAATTTGAATTTCTATTATCTGGAGAAACTTTGTGATGAAAAAAAATTGTTCCATTATCTTAGTGGATATTTTTGAATAAAGGGAGCAACAATATTTGCCTGCATTATGTAGGTAAGTTTCTCTTTTTTACGTTTATGTAAACTTTGAGAGATGTAATGTGAACCGTTTCGTCAATGTTGGTTGAGAAGAATTTCAAGCTTGGAAGCTTCTTTTCTGCTTTGTGCTTTTAAAGAGAGAAATCGATACTCACTGATAATTTCAAGCGTCAAAGAAACAAAAAACCGAGCTTTCAACAATACCTGTTCTAAAACAGACATTGACGAGGAACTAGAGTATTATTCCTCACTACTAGGACATTAGAAGAAATCTGATTTGGTCAGACAAGCGGTTGATCTTTTTTTTTTTCAATATAGGATCAGGTGGGGAACAGTTTAACATGGGTAAACTATAACAGGGCTCAAATTTTGGTAGGGCCGCGGTGGTGCATATTTTGCTGGAAAATATGTACATATAAAATGCCGTGTAATGCCGCAGTTGCATTCCATCAGCAACACTACCAATAGTCCTACTCCCTAGCGTCCATGAGTGGTCTCTTTGGCCCCGCGAGTCCTGGGCAATGTGGCCACTGGCATTAACATCAGTGCCATAGCAGATAGGGAGAGGATGAATGGCGAGTGTCCGGCGCCATAAAACGGAACCCCTCCAGCTAAGGGTAGGTAACCCCGACAGAAAATTCCACCGAAAAAGGCAACGGGAAACCACTTCGGTCAATAATTCCCAGGATATCACTATGAAGAGAAACCGAACAATGGCCCCGAGTCCCGGGTGGTCCTTAAATGTATCAGGGGTGCGAAGAATCTCCCGGCTCGGCATAGTGGACGTAGAGGGGTCGGAAGAAAACCGCTTTCCTGGCTTCAAAACATCCGAGCATGAACCAGGATTAGAACTGTGAAGGTGCTGTTTCGCACTGCTCAGGATAGGAAAGCTTTCTCCCAAGTGATCGTCAACGTCGGGGGGACCCGACATGACACGTGATGAAGAAAACTATAACAGTAATAATAATAAATTCCTTTTACTTCATTGCAATACTGTTTTTTCAGCAGCCAATTAGAATTCAATACATTGTTTTTGTCATAATTGCAAAAAAACAAAATTGTTTAATTTTAATATACCGAATAATAATGTTCTACAAAGTAAGTGCTTCGAATAATAATATATTAAAAATAATTGCAACTTATTGTTTTTTTTTTGCAAAGCTTCCCAGTTATTCTAATGTAACTTTTTGAAATTGAAAGCAAATCTTTTTAATACTCCCAGATCTGAGGCACAGAGTAACAAGACTTCAGAAAATCACTTTTATCATCTATTCACAAGTATATTTTCTATGGTTTCTTTTTAATAAAGTCAAGCTAAATTATAAACTATTGATTTACTGTAAGAAAAGTGTTCATTAAATAAACATAATATAACATTTTTATAAAATTGAATGAATCTTTTTTGTCATTCCGTTTCCCATCTGACCCTATGTAATTTCAGTTATATAGATATACGACTTAATTTTTACTAGCAATATAATCATTACAAAACCATGCATCAAAATAAAACATGTTACATAGTTCTGTACTTTTTTTAAGCCAAAAATATTATGCGATGTACCTAATTCATCAGCTTTTGAAGGCAAGATGAACAGTTTTATGCTTCAAACGCCAGTCCAGGGACAATGAAATAAAATTGCAGCGTAAAACAATATTTTTAAACCAATATTTTATGTCTTCCTTGCCAGAAATCGATTCCGGGACTTCGTACATGGTAAGCAAATCTGCTTTTGATTTCCCTTTTCAAGATTTTTATCTTAGGGTATAGCTACAGACAAGGTCACGGAAAGTACTAATAAAATTTTAATTTATGAAAACTTAATTGGTCTTTTTATGTTAAAAAATTGTCAACATATTTTGAGTTTGTCCAAATTTTTGTAGACAAGGACTGGATTCAACTCCCTGGGGAGCTGTTTATATTAACATATTACAACAGAGATGAAGAACATTTAAGAGAAGGTAATATAGAAGTCTAGGCATCTACAGGGCTTATGACCTGTCAATGGCTGGTTTAAGTGGCCACTTTACACACTGTGTAACATTCACCATTCTGCCTATATTTGAACATCTATATTCCTAAAATTCTTCCATATGTTGATGTTTGTGAAGTTAAAGAGTGTTAAAGTGGCCACTTAAACCAGCCATTGACAGGTCATAAGCCCTGTAGATACCTAGACTTATATATTACCTTCTCTTAAATGTTCTTCATCTCTGTTGTAATATGTTCAATAAAAAAAAATGTTTTTAATACTTATTTTGTATAACTGTATGTTTTCTGAATAAAATAAAATAAATAAAATAAAAATGCATTATTCTCTGATGTTATATGTTTGAATTATTTATGTACGTTTAAGTGACATATGTACTATATTCAGGGGGTTCGAATTGTCAGTAGGGTCGCAGTCAGTCAGCTGGAGAGTGTGATTCTATAAAATGCTACGAACCCCCAGTTGTATTCCGCCGGCAACAATACCGACTAGTCCAACTCGTTAGCATCCACGTCGCGAACCCTGGGCAATACGATCACATTCGTAAAGGTGTGATCATAGCAGATAACGAGAGGATGAAAGGTGAGTTTCTGGTGCCTCCGAACCAGAACCAACCATCTAAGGGAAGGTAACACCGACAGAAAAATCCACCAGAGAAGGCAACGGAAAACCACTCTGGTCATCTTTTCCCAGGAATCACTACGGCGAATACATCAATAAGCAGTCGTCCTGGTTGCGGAATATAAAAGTAGCCCAGGACAGAAATGTTTTCACTCCAGTGATCGCCAACGTCGGGGGGACCCGACAAGGCACCAGAAGAAGAAGAAGTGACACTGTGAATCTTTAAAATATGTACATATATTATACCGTATTACCCGTATAATAGTCTGAATATAACGCGATTTATATATTTGGAGCAGGAATGAAAGGAAAATTTCCCTTATCTTTAACCCCGAATATAACAAGAATATCTTTTTAGAAAATTATTTTGAGTAAAATCTTTGCTTTATATTTGGGCTAATACAATATTTGTGAATATATTTTGGCTTATATTTGGGCTAATACCATAACAAAAACGATTTAATTGTCATATTTAGCTGTCTAAACTGACTTTTACCACGGCGTACTTTTAATTAGGCAGTTTTCTAAAAGTGAAAATGGTAGTATTTTTGCACCTTTTAAAGGACATTTTTTTAAAGATTTGTTGATAAAGTTTATTTATTTATTTATTAACGAACATTGTCCATGTAAACAATTTATAATTTATGGTTTAAAATGCTCCTGCAAGTTTAATTATAAGTTTAAAATGCTACTGTAGTATTTTTTAAACGGGATGAGCTATGCTATATGGAGACTAACCTAACTATACTGGGTGCTATAACTTTACGAAGGTTACCAAGCAAAACCAATATTAATTTAATTCAAACTTTACAAAACTCAATGATCGAATCTATATAAAATGTATATCGTTAGACACGAAATTTCAGTATCATCAATATATAAATCTGTAAATAATTTATCTGGTTGGGTTCTGCTTTGGTATAATTTAATTTGGCAGCATGCGTCGTACTTTGAGTATAAACACAAATTGGTTCATGATTAAAATACCAGGTTTAGTATTATGGAAGGGCTAGCTGTTTCTAAATATTGTAATTAATATGGCAAAAGACCATTGCAATATGTAACATGTTACCAAACAATAATAAGTTTAATACGTAGGCTCAAATTATGGCTGATGGATTTTTTTTTGGTATTAATGATAATTTAAAATAAAATATAATGTATATAATCCGTCCATAATTCCAACTATCTTCTTTCTCTCGGTTGTATGTCCCATTTACTTGTAGTCAGCCCTCTCAATCCCAGATTTGTTGTTTGATTTGTTTTTTTACGGCCGGTTGCCACCTGACACCAAGACAGTAACCCCTCTTGCTAACTGGGGCTCAGGATGCCACAGTTGATTATTGTTCCTCCGCTACCATCATAACACAATGTTCTGCCCGATGCCGCTGTCTCCCGACAGCCCATAGCCCGAAGTGTGTCCGGTGGCCTGAGAAAAAAATTGTGCCCCTTTCGCCTGTTTCCCCGTACTGATATACTTCATCCTCGTTATTACAGCCGCTGGGTCTTCACCCGTAGCCCTGGTCAAGGGATCGCGTTATACGTTGACACTCCGACCTACTGAATTGGAAGGCGCCCACCCCCGCGACGTGGACGCGCTGAATGAGAATGACTCGAGTAAGAACTGAGATGGTGACTCAGTCCTCCAGGAGCTGGGTAAATGTATGACAGGTAAATATATAATGCCCACAAACCATCGCCCGAGCCAAAGGTTTTAAAGTTTCAACTACGAGTATCAATAATATTAAAATATAAGACTTATTATTTGGAGTTCATTTCTTAAATATTTCGCAAACAAAATAACGAATAAAATTTATATTTTTCAAAAATAGCTAGGGTGGGCCTGCCTCAATAAGAACAGCATGCGTCGGAGATCCGATAGATGGACACTTTGAATAGCACACGTTTTCTCGGTGATTTATTCCTCACGTATTCTCCCGTTTCATCTTGCAGTGTTACCGACCCCGGCACCTCCTTCCCCTGGCTCCGACATACATCATCGCTATCTTGTATTTTTATAGCCGCCACCGCAAATGCCCTTCTATTATTTTGAGCATTTTATAACAATTTTTGTTACAAATTGTTCGAGGATATTCCGAAATTGATGCTGCACTATATCTCTTCCAGAACGTGTGTTTTACGAATTTAAGATAAACCTTTTAAATTTAATACTTTGATAAATGTTCAAGTCGTGCTGATTGTTGAGCTACTGAAGAGTTACAAATTAAAAGCAATCATAATTGTTTCAACAAACAGTAGTTCTCTTTAACCGGCAACGTTGCATCACCTGGGCTTATTGAAATATTCTGTACACGTAACTGATTGATATAGAGTTTCACAAAAGTGTATTTTTGTTAAATAGAATTTTAAATTTTAAAATATTAAAAAAGGAATGAATAATTCGTTGGTATTAGGCAATATTTCGCAATTTTACACGAATTGAAATACCTGGTCCGGGAGGAGGAAAATTTGCCGAATGGGCTGTATTAATAATAATGTTTGGATAATTTATATAGCGCAATTTTTGTGGTAAAGGTTGCGCAACCCACTAAACTACTGTTGTGGTGAGGCGTGACGTGGTGATAGAACCTTGCTGCAGCTGGGTTGTCGATTATTTGTTAGCGGCATTTTACTTGTCTGATATATGTTTAGTACCGAATATTTCAAGTGTTTAACCGGCACTCACACGCGTGATGGTTGATACGTGGAGCTGCGCTAGGAAAATTGAAAGGACGGGTTGGTAGATATAAATGTTGTTGAGAGTTGGTTTACACATTAACGTTTATTGAAATGTTTGACTACAAAGTTAATGCTTTGAATATTAAAAATAACTTGACTCAATTTTTATTTTTTATTTTATACGGCTTACCGCCTTTTACTTTACACAGTCAAAATAAAATACACAGACATATCTACATATATTGGTACATGTGATGTAAAACAACATATGACATAAAATATTATACTATTGATGACAGCTATACAATATTATGTAATGTAGCGTGTAAGAGCACCCCTTCAATATGTAGAAAAGTCAAAATTACGTAAGTAAATAATATATTACATATATTTGAACTCCGTATTATGTGATTCATGGAAGCTCTTACTTATTGACAGATCCTGCATCGAGAAGTGCCTTCTTAGTATGCACCGAGTACTAGTAAAGTATAAATCCAACTGCTTGTCCAATCGAATCGCAGCAAATTGCATGCAAAACATCTTTAATATTCTACTCGCTAAAGTGAACGGAAATCTTGCATGCTTTTAACTGCGTTACTTTAAACTGGCGTTAAACTTACATTCTAGTTTACAAAGAATGGAAACATGCTGACGCGTTCTTTGGTAACAGTAAATCCTATCACTAGTATTATCTCGTATATGGCATAACATAATAATAAAAGCGATAAAATTCACATTTCTTAGAATGCGTTACCGCTACTTACACACAATCAAATCAAATCTATATCCTCACCCAACAAAGAATTTTAAAGATTTCACTAAGCACAGGTTATTTGGAAAGAGCTAGATAGTCGAATAATATTTGCAGGACAAGGCAGTTTGACAATAGATTCGTGTTTATTGATTATAGTTTGTTGATTTTAATTTTTAATTTTAAGTTTTTATAACATAAAATTTTGAATTTTATTATAAAGTTGTAATTTATTGAAGTTTATAAGTGACGAGCTGAACCCGGCAATGCTTTGCTATTGCCATTAAAAATCCATTAAAAAGAAATGGGTAGAAATTATAAGGAATTTAAGGAAATAATCTGATTTAAAAAACGAATGTTGTTTTTGAACATTCAAAAACATTTTTTTATATGCAAAAAAAAAACATCTTGACATTTTTTTTGTATTTGCATTCTTGGCGAATGCAGCCCTGGTAACGATGAAAAAAATAAAGATATTTACGCTCCTAACTTTTTTTCTACTTAATAAATTGAAGATTTTAAGAGATATAAATATGCTCATGACAAAGATCTACATTTCGATGAAAACCGCACGAAAATTTGCCCAGTTCAGTCTATTCAGTCTATCGAGAACACACACACAATACTGAATTAATTATATGTTAAGAATGTACTAAATTAAACTCAATATAAAACCACCTTTAAAAACAAATGTTTCGTGTCAACCTTAGCAGGAATCGAACCCAGGAATTCAAGTATGGTTGGTGAACACACTTTGAGGCGGACGTTTATCCACTTGATTTCATTTTTTAGGATTTTTACCTGAGAACAGCCATCGAATCAAAAACACTTGTTCGGGATTCTGGTTTTACTTCACACACTTATAAATGTACTCTTACTCCATACAGGTATATTAGCGTTAAACATAACATTCGATCAGCGTACCAGTCATTTATTTCCAATATGGAAAACAATATTCTCGAAAATACAAATTGTTTTTGGGATTTCATTGTATCTCAAAAGGCAAACGGCGGGAATATTGACACCATGACATGGGGCGATCGAACTGTTCGGGGCGCAGATATTGCGGAAGCGTTTGCAGGTCACTTCAAAACTGTATATGGTAGTGAACCTCCACTTCTTGACGTTAACGCTGCTAAGCAGTGTACTATGCAAAACGGTGCACAATCTATTGTTATTCTAAATATCAATGAGAAAGACGTAGCTACGATCATAGATAGATTGAATAATACCAATTCTCTTGGCCCAGATTTTTTACCGACGTTCTTTTTTAAAGGATGCTTAGATTTTTTAAAGGGGCCGCTTTCTTTTTTATTTAATTTGCCATTAAATACAGGAGTCTTTCCAGAAATTTGGAAGATATCTAAAGTTACTCCTATACACAAGAGTGGCTCTAAGTCAGCCGTAGAAAACTATAGACCTATAGCTGTTTATTCAGTGCCAGCTAAGGTATTTGAAATTTTAATAAGTAAAATCATTGCTTCTCGAGTCGAGCCATTTATAATAGATGAACAGCATGGGTTCAGGAAGGGTCGCTCGGTTGAAACAAATTTAATGATATTTACAGACTATATTACGGCTGCATTAGATGCAGGACATCAGGTTGACTGTTCATATAATGACTTTGCCAAAGCCTTTGATACAGTCGATCATGATGTTATGTTAAACAAGCTGAGTGAGATCGGTTTCTCTCAGAGATAAACGTATCTGAATGGGGAAGACGGAATAAATTATTGTTCAATATTTCAAAATGCTCAGTTATGTCTTTCACCAGGGCCCACAAAACGCCTTTCTTCCGCTATAGAATGAATGACCAGAATATTACGTGGATTGCGAAGGTTAAGGATCTAGGCATAACTTTTGTGAGTTCCCTGACATTTCATGATCAGATCAGAACAGTTTGTAGTAGTTTGTTGAAGATGCTAGAATTCGTCTTGCGTACTGCCAGGGTTTTTGGTAGTACACGAGTACTGAGAATCTTCCATTTGTTGGATTCCCGCTAGATGCAAGAAAAAAATCCAAGAAAGATTTTTTCTTAATCGGTATTTTTCATTACCTCCTTCCATATCCCCTCTATCTCACCTGCTGACAAGCCTCTAAATAGAGGCTTAGCGGGTTATTCCTTAAAAAAAAAAACAATCCTCCCCTCACGAAACCTGCCCCCATTTTATTTTTATATATTTTTTTAACTAATTTTCAGTTCACAAACAGTAAAAGATATTACATTATAAATACAATTTATATAATAAAACATAATAACACCGAACATCTTTCACCAATTATATGTGAACACTAAAAGTCACAAAACAAAAATTAAAAATTGTAAAATGACAAAAATTCAATTTTCATTATATGCAATTGAAGCAGTTTATTACAATTTATTTAAGATTGATTTTAATAAACTTTAATTTAAAATAGATGTAATTTATACAATCTAATAGAATTTCACTAAAATATTAATAAATTGTTAACAGTCTTCTAATAATAATATTTTTTTTACGTGTAACAGTAAAAATAGTTATAATAAAATAAAAATATAAAGATAAATTAAAATAAAATAAACAAAATGAAAAATTAAAATAAAATTATTGTAAAAATTAATTCGACAGTAAAAAATACATGATATACGCATTTAAATAAAATTAACAAATGTAAATATGAGTAAGATACTGATAATATTCTTCTTCTTTAGCTTTGTTCCTATTGCCTCTGCCAAACGTCTCCATTCCTTCCTATCACCCGCTTTTATCATCCATGTTTTACGAGTCAATGTTGTTGACGCATCTTTTTTGTGGCCTCCCAATACTTATTTTGTTTGCCTATGGTCTCAACATTATTATTCTGGGAGTGTTAAAAAAAATTGATAGTCAGTTTATTTAATTTAGATAAATTTATTTTTAAAATTAAATATAAGTAATTTGGGCAACTGAGCGTCAATAATTAACACGAGCGGGCAAAGTTGCCAAAGCTTATGCTACCCTCTTTTCCTTTGGACGTAATATTGCACCTCCAATAAAATAGTCATAACTAAAAAAAATGGTTTCGAGTTAAGTATTCAAAACTATAAAAAAATCCTTCTAAATGCTAAAAAATAGACATAACTCTAGCTTACGATTCAATTGTTTGATAGTTTTATGACGCACACTAACACTCATTTGAACGCGGTCATTCTTGCCCCGCTGTACTACTACTACTACTACAACCAGCACGCCATTTTCCCGTAGGGGTAGGCAGAGAGAATGGACCACCACACACGTCTATTCTGGCACACATCATCAGTCATACATGCCTTTCGGTTATGTCTGCTTTTGACATTACCAGACTTAAGATTTTGGTTTATCTGATCATACCACGTCTTTCTTGGTCGTCCTCGTCTCACGTTATTGTTCATTTTCGTCATATATACTTGCTTTACCATTATTTTGTTGTCCATACGTTCTACATGACCAAACCATCTCAGAGACCCTTTCCTTATTTTATTAACTATACTTGACTCTGTGCACTTCGTATTTTAAGTTTTTTATTTATGATGATCGAGATTTAAAAAAAAACCTAGCAGCATTTTAAAAAACTTATCTTTATATAAATGATACATTAGCATTGCTTCATAGAGTGAAAAAAAAAACAAAATAAAAAAAACACTAAAATATGTTCTTTTCGTTTTTAGGGACTATTGGAAATTCTGCTTTTTTGAGTTATGAGTCTATTTTATCAAATGTGCGACATCTTGAATGTAGTACTAGACCTTACTCCCTTTCCTCGTTGGTGTCTGTTTTATATGGTACTTACCGTTGGCTATAAAGCCTATCAGGGTCTTGGCCAGTTTAGAATTACGTAGGTAACAAGTCATTTCCCACTGAAGATGCTGTGTTAGGGTTTTCAAATGACTTCGTTATTTTACCAACCGGTTTTTGATCCAACAAACCGGTTCGGTTACTTAAAAAACATTTTGATGAAAACATTTTTTTGAAAATAAAATACTAAAATCTATAGTTCGTTTCCATTTTTACTAAAAAAGTAAATAATATTGGAGACTTGAATACATCCTAGCAATTTTTTCGTAAAACTAAATGCCTTATTTTAAAATTTTAAATGAAAAAATAGTAAAGAACATGCCATTGAAAGTATTGCTCATCTCTAGCGACTACTTTTTCCCATCTTTCTGGCAGTATACGAATACCGACTCAAAAAATGGCTAATTTTTTAAGGTTATCCACGAATCGAGTCATTTTTTGGCATCTTCATAAGAATGGAAGTGCTGCTTAGCCAAGCCACGAGTCATCGAACGGAACAAGTGGTAATTGGAAAGAGCAATGTCCGGTAAATACGGTGAGTGGGGTAGGACTTCCTATTTGAGCATTTCCAAGTATGTTTTGACTGACCTTGCAACATGTGGCAGAGCTTTGTCATGCTGCAAAATTGCTTTGTCACGTCCTTCCTCGTACCGTAGCCGTTTTTAATTTAATTCTAGGCTCAAACTCATAAACTGTAGCCGATGGCGATCCCCCGTGATGGTTTTGTTGGGTTTAGATGCTCATAATGCACTATACCCAGCTGATCATGGTGCAAAGCAGAAATGGTGATGATGTCAGTGATGTTCCAACAAAGGTCACCGTAAGTCTCCGCACGAATTTTGTGTGCTTTAGCTGCAGATTTTTTTCGAAAAATAAAATGCAATAAAATTCCCCACAAATACTCTTTTTTGGCACAAAACCCGACGTAAATACGTTAAAAAATGCTATGAAAAAAAAGTTGTTGACACATCGGCGGAATAACAGAATGTACTGTCATGTAGCCTAATTGTGAATTTCACGATGAAGCTGGCTGTATGAAGTTGGCCTGATGTAAAAAGTCTAAGATAATAGCATATGCCGCGATGTTTTCCGAGCACCTATTAATTGATTCATGTATTTAAAACATCATGTACAAAGAATAATTACTTTGGGGCATTTATTGCTTAAAGCAATATCTTCCAGCCAATCAAAAAACAGATTGGACAAAAAGAAAAGATTGGTAAAAAAAAGAGATTGGTCAAAATTTGTACAAAAAAAATATTAATATACATACCAAAAGATACATACGTAAAATTAAAAAAACCTAAGAACATTATCTTATACATGTTAAATGATGAGGAACGTGGGATCAGATAGTGTGTTTGGAAAAAGAACGAAAAAGAGGAATCAAGGAAAGGAAAAAAGGGATAAAAATACATATTTAAGAAAAAGAAAGAAAAAACAGTAAACCTCAGGGAGTTAAGGATTCTGGGAATAAATAAAAATATTTTTAATGTCCCTGTTACAAAAAAGTTCTAGGTAAGGCAATAAATATATTTAAAAAAAGTTTAAATGGGTTTCATTGTTCTAACTATTTCATAATAATCCGTGTGCTGATTTAAGCGTTTGCATTGCTTATTACCTGTCGTTGATTGGTTTCATTGATCATTTAACACAGTATGTATAGTTTGCCATTATGTTAAAGTGTGAAGATCCTTATTTTCTGGCACCCTAAAATATTGTCGATAAACAATTTTAGCCATGAAAACAGACATTTTTTTAAAAAACAGTTGAGGTACGCTACATTTTCTCGACCAATGTAGTGTCCTATGCACCATTCTGTGCAGGTAAGGGAGTGATAATGATGATGATTTTTTAAATTTCACCTGTTATAATGTCGCAGCCTTCAGAGCCGGAGGTCCGAGGTTCAATCCGCAAAGTACATCTGTGTATGAGGTTAAAATGTATATTCCTCACCTTGAATTTTCTGCCTGAATACGAGCATAATAGTAAATTGCCCAAAGATAGAAACGTGTAGGTTTAGAGTAATAGCACGCTACTGGATAGAGTCGCCCATATGGAGAAAAAACATTCAATGAATATCAACTACGAAGTCAGCTACAGATTATAGCAACACAACGAGCCGTTGGTACTCTTATCGAAAATTGCAAGCGCAAATCGAAACCGTCCGTTAGTCGTCTGTTGTTCAACTGATTCGCGGCCTCCGTGGTGTGGTGGTTAAGACGCTTGACTCACGCACGGAAGGTTCCGGGTTCGATTCCCGGTGAGAACACAAAAATTCAAATGTGATTTTTCTTCCGTGCTGTAATTCACCACTGCAATTGAACGTAGTTATGCAGAAAGCAGCCAGTCTACAGTTTTGAAAAAATGAGATATTGATGTTATCGGGTAAAGTAAGGTCAATTCTATGTTCTGATAAAAACAGTCAGACCGCTTTGATACGAACAACTATAACAATCACCTTCTGAAAATGGTGTCGATCACAAAAATGGCATTTCTCAATTTGCAGATAACACCCCAGCACTAGAAAAATCTTATTGTACTATAACAATCATTAAAACTGGTCAAATACATAATTAGATTCTTGTTTGTAATATGTAAAAAAAAATGTATTTATTGTTTGTAATTTGTTAAAGTCAAAATCATGCCTCCTGTTGTGTAGATTTGATAATTCACTCTTTTCAAAAAAGTGCTATTATCTCAGTTTCACTTTTCCATGGCTGGCTGCTTTCTGCATAACTGCGTTCAATTGGGCCTCCCGGCCTGTTGTGGTGCAAAAAAAAAACAAAAAAAAATATAATAAGAATAACTATAAAATTATTGTATGTGCTAATAATATGTAAAAGGCACTAAGTGCCGTTTATTTAAATGAAACAAAATATAAAAAATAAAAAAATCAAAATCAAACTAAAAACCAAATCAAAATTTAGAACACTGTTATTCTATGTAATAGAGCTATAGAGCTTATCTAGTGAATTATTACTCTGAGGTTTTGGTAAATGAAAGTAATGCAAATATTTCCGTTTTCTTTTTTTACAAAAAAGACTCTCTTAATCGGTAAGTCGAAATAAAGAAGCCCTGAGATGAGCTGGGGGGGGGGCGGGCGGGCACTCACGAGGATTTAGTGGCCGACGGGCCGCGGCGTGGCCGCCACAGACAGCGTCCGTGACTCGACAAGTGGACTCCATTCTCCAACTTGATTAATCTCTCCTTAGAGGATGAGACGTATTTCTGAGATAAATATTATATCGAGAACGGTCAGGAATAGTGAGAGGTGTGTCCGTGACACGAGGGGAAGTATTATGTCTCTGGTTATGGTAGGATGGTTGTAATAAATTGAATGCCTTCTGCGAATGTACAGAAAGAACACTGGGACATTAATTACATTCGCCTTTGTTGAATAGATCAGATCATTTATATTCAAACCGATAATCACATAAGTATTATAATTAATTCAAGCAAAAGTTTAAAAAATGCGCATTAAAATTACTCATATATCTCTTATTTTTCGGAATGAATTTGACGTAACTAATTACAGTCGAACACATTTGGACGTTTTTTAGTATTTGCAGCTATTTCGGGGTGATTAATTTTAATCCCATCCCCACTGGACATGTAGAGCGAATGAACAGCGAAAGAACGGCGAAACATATTTACAATGCTAATGTTGATAGATGCAGAAATAGACGAAGATCGAGAATAACATGACATGACCAAATACAGCAAATACTTGAAGACGAACATGTCCAATATTGGAATGATCGTCGCGCGCGTATGAGAAGATGTATGAATGTAGAGAAAGCGAGATCCGTATGCAAAGATAGAGTGAGTGGCGTTCTTTTCTCTCTGCCTATCCTTACAGAGAAACAACGTGATGGTTTGTTGTTGGTGTTGTAATTTTAAGTTTCAAAAAATGAATCCAGGGGATTAGATTGGTTTGCATTGGTTTCGCTTGGTTATGTAAAATTACTACTTCTTCACAAATTTCAAAATAATATTTTTAATGGCAGTTAAATTACATAATTTTTTTTTGTTACATAATAATTTAAAGTTTGATTATAACGTTTGTTTGTAAGTTATGTTGGTAAATATATTCTTTCTTCATTCCCTTTTCGCACCTTATGAACTCATACATCAATCGCAGCGTATCTAGATCATTTTTCTTGCATGAAGGTAAGATGATCAGTCTTACACTTCAGGAGCCTTGAATAGTATTGAAAAAAAAAACTTTTTATGCCATTCCCCGTTGCTACAAACTTGTACCACTGTTTTTTTAATTAAACGGAGTTTTTTTTCAAAAGAAACAAGAAACATACGTAATCCTATTTAAGCTATAAATAACACAATTAAAAAATAAAAAGTTCGAAAGCTCTACTTAATCCGTGATCAGGTATCAAAGGGTTAAATGGCTGTATTTTACGGCATCGAATACCTACTTCTTACCCTTGCATTTTTAAAAAATGATTTAAAAACATACATATATAATTACTCTGTTCTAAAATATAAAAAAAACTAAAAACAATCTTTAATAAGAATTTAAATACCAATTGGATATGGAATGATTTGGTTTTTAGGGGTTTTTGACTGGTACCGGTTGCGACAAATTAATCACCTTCAATGTAACAAAAATGACCTAGATAAACTGTAGTTGAAGTTGCAATGTAGTGCCTTATGCATCACTGTGTGAGGATAGGAAAACGATGATGACGAATAATTAAAATAGTATTTTTATCGTATACGAAAAATAACAATCAACAGAAATGCAAACAACCCATAAAGATTACAAAAAGCAAGTGGAATATATTTAGATATAATATATAGAACACACACTCGTGTATTGAATTTTAAATATATTTTTTAAATTTTATTGGAAGTTCAAAAAGGATACATAATATAATACATACAATGAGTAAGTAAGCATTGCTAACATTCTTTATACAAATCCTCAATTATAGAACTCCACCATCTTTCATAAATTATATAAAATAAGTGTGTAGCTTAATTAAATCAATTTAAGTGATAATAAAGATTAATTAAAAAATAAAGATTGAGCTAAAGAAATAAAGTTGAGTTAAAGATAAGAAACATTTTTTTTTAAAGAAAAGAAAAAAGAAAATATGAACATATAATATGTAATAAAATATTTTAATTTACTTCAACGGAGAGGGAAAACATTTTTGAGAAGGGAATATGGAGGTCTAGGCATTTGCAGGGCTTATGACATGTTCCCCACTGACCCATTTTTTCAGACTGACAAGAGAACTCAGTTATTTTAGAAAGTAGGTACTAATTCTTATGTTACTGATGGTTATCTCCGACTGCGTTAGCACATACTGTTTTACCTCCCGGCTTCCACAACCAACCTGCCTCTGATTATGCCGATTTTAAAAGCAGTCAGGCAGCTGAACAATGTCACTTTGGAGATCAACATCTTTCACATCAGTGAAACTATATTTAAGAGACAAATACTCTTGCTATTTCATACCTGAATAATGTCAATCCATTGCTCAAGCGTTCTTGGTTTGATATGTAGTCCCATTTGAATGGACTGAGTCCGTTAATAAATAAATATAACGCCTTAAAGATTTTTTTTATTTGTAATGTTATTTTGGTAAAATAATCGAATTAAATTTTGCATTTGAACAAACCTACTAGGTTTTGTTCATAGCAAGAGGTAAATTAAGAGAAACGCAAACAAACTCAACTATTTGATTAAAAAAAATGTTTTTTTATAATATTTAGTTATTTGCATAATCATGCTACGAAATAAAAAATAAAATAACCAAATCATCTCAACTATTTTCTACCTTCTCTGCAATCAATCTACACACACATAATATTATACACTTGCTTTTCTCTTTTCCATATAGGTATTTGCTAATAATTATTCTGGAAATCGTTTAATTGGTTTTTTATTGTATTTCTATCTACAACTAATTTTTCTATATCAGTTGTATGATTCCCACATAAAAAAGCACGTTTTTAACATAAATAATTTCATTACTATCTATAATATACTAAGCGATAAATAATAATTTATTTCATTCGCCTAATTCTTCCAATTCATTTTCTGAACACTCGGATAATGACGGTAAGAAACCATTGTACTCTGATCAAACAATCCCGTTACTCAACAGATTAATCAAAATTACCGAACAATCAAAATTAATTACACACAAAAAAGATATTTTGCTTCTCACAATAGCAGTAATCAAACATCAAACGGTGCCGGGAAAGAGATAGTCTGCATTGAGAGCATAGTCAATATTGGTATATTCCCTGAAAATAGCGAGTTCTGTACAGCGTGAAATTTGCGCTAAAATAATTCATTCCGTTCAGGAGGACTTCATTTTTGCGGAATTGTAAATTAAACGCCGGTGAAAGATCTCTGGGACATTTATTTTGCAGAGTAAACGAAAGACGGATAATGATTGGTTTTCACTTAGCTTCGGTAAGTAAACCTGATTTAAAGATTTGATTGCCGACGGACTAGACTCAGCGCGGCACGGCTCGACTCAGCACTTTTTACAAGAGAAAATCACTTATTGAGTGACACCGTTGAATAAATACTTTCTAAAAAAAATTTGAATACATCGAGCGAGATGTAATTTAGAAGACAACGAAATTACATTTAAATAGATTCCCAAAATTACAACATTAATTCCGTTGCAAAATTAAGAAAAAATCTACGCAAATTAATTTACTTTTATTTAATCGTTATTTACGTAAATTTAATACTCTGATAAATTTTACAGAAACGAGCAAGCTAGGGCTGAGCTACCACTGTACAACAACCCACTAAGAGTATAAAAACTTGTAAGAGCCGTTAATATCACTTTTATAGTTAACCCATAAATCACTTTGAAACTTGGGGAACTTTTCTTATAATACGTTTAAAAGTAATTTCAATAGCATCCTTTCGTTTATAAATCTTAATGAGTTTAAATCTATATAAACCCCACCAAGCTCGAGGAGTCGCGTAAAATACAAGAGACTAAAACAGCATTTAGCGTTTACGGTTTAACCGTTGGTAATTATCATTAATACCTTTTAACACTGAAACCCGTAAATTATGGCATTCGAGTAAGTCCAGTTGCCTTGTAGGGTTTATCCTATGATCCGAGTAAAGGGGGGTCGGTCCTTCTTGGATCCGGGGCAATTAATTGCCAGACTCGGGTCCACACCGCGGCTGGATTAGTACGACAAATGCCGGCCGCGCCATCTGCACTGATCGGTCGGCCTGAGCGCTCGCCCCGGGGGCTCCGGTTCGCGTCCCACTACCGCTACGGGGCGGGGCGCCTGTTAGCCCACTTAGACTCCTCAATAAGGGCGCCGGCAATCATTACATCCGTTTTCTATTCTCTATTCTCCATTCACTGCTACGGAATAATATATTACCTTGTAATCGATGGAGATGAAGTAAAGTGATTTTTGAACCACGTTTATTAAAATAATGTAATTAATTCGATTTGGAGATTGAAAAAGTTACAATAAATAGGCAGTTAATCTGTACTAAATAAAAGCCAACTTGAATATTTTTTACATATTACAACAGAGATAAATAACATTTAAGAGAAGGGAATATATAAGTTTAGACATCTACAGGGCTTATGACCTGTCATTGGCTAGTGACCCTTTAGCACACACATTGTAACATTTACCATTTTGTGAGATAAAGAACTGAAACTCTCATTGATGCGAGTGAGATTCATCTGATTGAATTATTTCACCTATATACTAGGCAACGCGTTAAAATATTTTTTAATTCTTATAATTCTCCTTGGATCAGGTGGATTTATCGACAATATTTTGAGTTTGTTCAAATTCAACCATCAAGAGAGCTGTTAATATTAACATATTACATCAGAGATAATATTTTAGATGAGGGAATAAAGAAGTCTAGGCATCTACAGGGTTTATTACCCGCCATTGGCTGGTTTCATTGGCCACTTTACATACTGTGTAACATTTACCATTCTGCCCATATTTCTACATTTATATTACTTCAATTCTTACATTTGTGTATGTTTGTGAGAGTTGATAAATCTCACCCGCATCAATGTGGGTTTCGTTTTTGAAATTAAGGATGTGTATGCAAATATGAAATAGGTTTAGACCATACATATAGTAAATTAGAACATTCAATTATTGACAATATAAAAAAACTAATAATACTCAAATCCCCAAATTTTGAACTAAGAGCTATTTCAATAAGGATAAAACATTTGTAATTTAAAAAACCTGAAATAATTACCCTTACTGCGATTATAATATATAAATAGATCAACGTACTAGAGGAGTACGTTAATCTGAGTTAATAATAAGGAGAATAAAATATATTTTTGATACATGAATTTGTAAGTCAAAGCGTTAACAGAGTTTATGACCTGTTGCTTGGTTAAAGAGGCCACATAACAATCTATAACATTCACTATACTGCGTATGTTGGATTATACATATTTCATTATTTTATTTATATATTCATATAAAGAACATTATCATTATTCCCTTTCCGCACCTAATGGTGCATAGAGCAGTGCATTGGTTCACTAATCGCAGCGTATCTTGATATTTTTTTGTTACATGAAGGTAAGATGATCAGTTTCACGCTTCAGATACCAGTCCAGGGATCATGAAATATTCAAGCGTAAAAACACCCTTTTAAAAAAATGTTTCAAATCAACCATGTCGGAAATCGAACCCGAGACCTCTCGCATGGTAGGCAAACGCACTGACCATTACGCTACAAGACCGATACATAGTACAAAAAAAAACGCATCCCTGACTCTATGAGGCCATGAGTCCTGTGTTAAGTTGAGATACAACAAAATAGAATGTAGAAGCATGCATGTTATCAAAGAATACAAAAAAAATACTCGTATTATTTAAAAAATAAAAAAAACATCTGGAAAACAAGCTCTTTAGTTTATAAATCCATGCAATGTCTTGCAGCAGTCTCCTGCAATGGTCTCTTCCCCTAGACAAAATCAAAACTTGTACACTATTTGAAGGTATTTCTTCAATTCTTCCATTTGTTGATTTTCGCGAAGTTGAAGGATGAAACTTTTATTAAAATTAGTGAATTTCATCTGACTGAATTGTTTTACCTGCAAGGCACCGCCTAAAAATATATATCAAACAATGGCAAAATGGCGAGTGTTGCAAAGTGTGTAAAATAGACTAGATTATATGTTCCTTTTTTATTTTTAAAAATTTATCTCTGTTGTAATACGTTGATTTTGATAACGCTTAAGAGATTAAAATACAATATTTGTCTTGTAACATAAAAGTGCTAGCCTTCACTGCGCATGTAGATATTTCTACGATAATCTACAGGCAGGCATCAAGAATATAAAATTTTTCCTTCTAACCATAACCCACAAACACAAGATTGGTCCCAAACAATTAAAAGTTGTTTTCTAGCGGACTATAAAAAATATGTATTCAAGAAATCCCAGAAAAGGGGGACTATAAGTGAAAAGATACATAAATTATCATCTAATCTCGAAACAAATATAATACAAAGTTGGTGTCGTTAGAGGGTAAGATAAAATACCAATCAAACAAAGAAAAAATGCTAATATCTGATCTTTGTCCCTCTGTTCACCGACTAGCTCAATCAAAATCAAATAAGACCCCAATAAAAGAGAAGTTACCTAAGATTAGGCAGATGGAATGTCTAAAGTAATTTTATAATATAAAAAAATGAGAAGAAATCTAAGGTGATTAATTATTATTATTTATTTATTTATTTTTATCACATTGAAAACATAAAATTAAAAAGAAAGTAAAAATGTAATAAAAATAAAGTCATAAACTTATTTAAAAACCCAGCAAAATACATAGTAAAAACAAAATATATTGTAAGAAAAATAGTAAAAGACACTAAAAAAACATAAAAAACCCAGTAAATACGTAGTAAAAAACAAAATGCATAGCAAGATACATAGTAATAGACATAGCAAAAAATATATATATACTCGTATGTATAGCAAAAAACATTTAAAAAAAAAACTTTGTCAAATACATAGTAAAAAGAAAAAACAAACAAAAAAATTGATAAATATACATATAATCAGGTTGTGGTCCCGTGGCTAGTGTTACGGACTCACGGGCCGGAGGTCCGAGGTTCAAACCCCACTCTACCCCAACTTGATTTCCATTTTCTAATCGTGAGTTATTTACAACTCGTTGAAAATGGCCACCAAAATTGAAATATAAGGGTAAATTATAAGAACGCTAATATTTCATTCAATTAAAAAAAAAACGTATTGAAAATTTAAAACTAAATTGCATAGCTCTCAGAATAATGAAATAAAAGAATTTTCTTGTAAACACGGTTTATAATTAGGAAAAATTGTTTCTTAAGTATATTCTATAAACTGTAGGATCACACTTTCTTTATACAGTGTAATCAAATATTAAAATAAAATATTAACTAAAATAAGTGACTTGATAAGATGAAGACCATTTTCTAGAACAATTCATAATCAGAGGATTAAAATAAATAACAAATAATCTTCAAACAAACGTAGAATTTACATAAAAACATACTAGTTTGTTGTGCAACACTTTTCTTTGTTATAAAAATACTACCCTATATAAAATGTCACCATTGCGTTGTTTTATTTACAAAAAATACTGAGTAATACAATACTAAATAATATTTAAGAAATTAAATTTAAATAAAAAATCATGTTTAAACTAAATTAATCATAAAATTGTTCAAATTATGGTATTGAATTTACTTTCAAAAGGTTAGAAAGTTCGCAGCGTCGAGAATTTGCAAAGATTCGTCCATTGATTGATCATCCATTGATTCGTCCAATGATTTAATGTTGATCATCCTGCATTCTGAATAGATTAAAAACCGATAATCCTCGTAAAAATCCTTGAAATAGTCGCGTCAGTCATTGTTTTCCTGGCGACCTCGACAGGACACTTGTTACGCGCGAAGTTTAACCTCAAAACGACGGGATATTTTTATTAATGTCTAACCCATGATAGTTTAAGTTGATAAATATACATATATATCATGTAAGTACTCTCCCTTAAATAAGGTGTACATATGTTGGTAAATTGATGAATTAAAAGGGATAAAGGATTAGTCTTCCAAAGACTAGCCGCAAAGCGCTGAAAAGATTATTAACTCACATCAGAAAATTGTTATCTTAGAACAAATGATCGGTTGTAAAGTAGACTAATAGAGACAAACGCCTTAAAACACGCTATGTCCAAGTTCTTTAACCGCGTTCCCAGCAAATCTTTTTCAAAAAGAAAGAAAGCCGGCACGTTGCGTTGCCTAATCTGATTCCTCTTTATAGGTGCGAAAACATTGCAACTGTGCAAGGCAAATAACTGGCCAATTGGCGCACAGTATCTACCCGATGAATGGAATTCATTACAGTCTACAACTGAAAACATTTAATTAAAAAAATAAAAAAACGTTTGCGTCTTACGATTTACCCCAATATTTCAATTTTTAAGGTGATTTTCAGCAAATTGTGAAAATGAGGATCAAGTTGTGGTAGAGTAAGGTGCGAACCTCGAACTTTTGATCCTTGAGTCCACGATACTAGCCACAGGACCACAACCCGATTCTTAATATAGTGAATCGCATAAATATATTTAACTTTATAATAAAGATGCCAGTCCTGAAGATGTCGTGAACGCGGCAATACTAGTCACTTGTTATTCCAAATTTGCGGATTTACTAGCGCTCGTCTTTTTTTAAAAAATAATAAATAACAATAATTTTTCACGAACAAACTTTAATGTTTACATAAAAAATTATCTCTATCTCAGTATGAGCTATCTCATCGTTCTCGACGAGAGAACCCTTTCAATACCCATTCATCACTCTAATTTTTTGACCTCCTCTTTTACAGCAGTAACTGCTCAAGTATGGAATAATCTACCCACTTATGTCAGAGACGCACCTTCTTTACTTACATTCAAATCACGTATGAAATGTCACTTCATGAATATTTGAGTATTTCCTTTCTCCTTCCTTTTTACCCCATAATCTCTTCATATAATAGTGTAGATATTAAGTCAATCATTTGTATATAAAATATTTCTCGGAATATTTTCAACTAAAAAAACTTTTGAAGAGAAGGTACGTAGGTTTAATCTTTTCCGAATTTACCCCCAGTTTTAATTAATCAATGTTTTATTTTCTAATGAATATATTATCTTATACTTACAATATTATTGTATGTGGGTGTTTTGTAATTGGGTCTTTTGGCCTATTGTGGGGCAAAATAAATAATCGGTTCATATACTACTGATTTTCTCAAATTGAACGGTTTGGGTAGGTACGTATTTAAAAAATATTCCAAATGTATTGATATTAAACAGAATTCCAACTTATAAAATTGTGGTATTTTTTATTTTATAAACATAAACGGCAAATCTGCATTTTACAAACATTTATAGTATTTACATATTTGGCTAATTTTTTTTTTTTTTAAAACATGAATTTCCTTATACCTAAGATTTATAAAAAAAAAATTAAACTAAAAATTATTCAAGATTTATATTTAAAAAAATAACCTAAAAAATATACAGCATATTCAGTAGAAATTTTAAATAATAAAACATTCTACAATAAAACAACAAGAAAATCATAAGTACTGTTTCACACAGCTAGGCAAAGTGAACAAAAAACTGTTTATATATATATATTATGAAATGCATGAATAAATACATATAATTACCATTCACCATCTTTGAAAAAGTTCAAAAGGTTGGTGATGTGATTTTAAATGATAGTAAAAAATATTGAGAAACTATAGCAATACGAACAATTGCTATTAATTTAGTTAGCGAAGTGTAATTAATTTTGAAGATGTGCCAAATATTCTACATTTTCCATCTGCTCTTGGCTTGATGGAAGTAGCGATGACGGTACAGTCGCCTCGTGTAGATTTTCAAATAAGTTCGAACGATGTTATGAAGTTTGCCTACCGCCAGGCGTCGGAAAATTTATTCAAAAGGAAGCGTAGGTAACATTTCCACTGATATTACCGAATTCGAACAGAAACTTTTGATATGTATTTATTATAAGCTGAAATATTTGGAGTTGGCATTTAACCCTTAAAATAAATGTTTCATGAATACATAAATATTTATTCGTAATAAAGATCCCATCAAAATATACCTCTACAATAAATTTTATAAGAAGGTTCTGACAACCTTACTTTGAAAAATTTGAAAGACGGAATATCGCTTTAATATTAAATGTACCTACAATATGTTCAGTATTTTACAAAACGATCAATTTATTTAATATAACGATTTTTTTATTATATCTGCGTAGTAAGAAATACCCATGTATGTATAGTAATAATATTAAGTTGGGACTTATTGTCTCAAATAATGCACAATAAACTTATGTATGTAAATAAATAAATACTTTTTGTGAGTCACAATCATTATTTTAAGACGAAGTACTATTTACTTGGGCACTATTAGGATATAATTATTTATTAAATAGAACTTAATTACGCAAATTTAATGCAAAAAAAAAAAAAAAAAATTATTTTGCGTTTAAATCGGGATACCGATATTATTTATCTCTCAAATTGCATTTTAAATTATCGGCTTAGCCAGTAATAAAACCTAATTATTGTTTAAATTTTATGTATTTTTTACGCATGATTTTACTATGCTGCATTCTGTAGTTTTTTATATGTTTATTTAAAGTTTTTAATAATAATTATTTTTTACAAAATTAATTTAAGTGATTAATACTCAAAATTAATTTAAGTGATTAATACTCAAAATTAATTGATATTTTTTTAAATCTGCAAAATTGGTTAACAATTCAAACACAGAAGGGAAGAAGTATTGGTGTGTTCTTTGATCATTTTTTTAAGTAAAAAAATTGGTATTTCAATATAAATTATTTCTCAGAATATTTTCAAGAAAAAAAACTTTCGAAGAGTAGGTACGTAGGTTTAATCTTTTCCGAATTATTTACCCCCAGTTTTAATTAAAATTTGAAATCAATCAATACTGTTGTATTGATATAATTAATTATAAAATATTAATTACCGTTTCATAGAATATTAACCGCGGGTTTTCTCGACCCTTAATTGACTTTGCACCCCTTTCTAGTTAGTATGATTCTACACAGATGTTTTCCATAATTGATATTATTTTGGTAATTATTCAATTAATTACTTTGAAACATTTGAAGATTCCGTTTAAGTACAAAATATCACGTTACTGATTAATCACAATTAATAAACAAGCATAATGTGAGACCCTTTGAGGAACGGCATTACACATTATAATATAATATACATACATGATCTGAATACAAGATCATAAAACACATGAACGATCGTGACTTGTTTATTTGATTTCATAGTTTTGTATGAAATCAAATGGAATAAAGTCAAACATTTGGGAATATTAAAAAATATTCTTCAGGAAAACCAGTCTAAAAATAAATAAAATAAAAATGTTTTTAAATTCGTCCAAATATTTGAAAAACAAATACTGAATTTTACCCCTAAGGAGTTAGTTAATGTTCAAATATAGGTATTTTAATCGATATAGAGAAATCATTAAAAAAATATATGAAAATCCATTTACGAGGCTTATGACCTGTTATTGGCTGGGTTGAATGGCACTTTATACGCAATGTAACATTCACTTTACTGTCTGTATGCGGACCTTTATGTTTCTTTAATTCTTTCATCTGTTGACTTTTGACAAGAGCTGAAATGTTTATATTTCCAGTGTGTGAGTGTGATTCCACTGTTTTAATTATTTTTGATTCTTTGCCTACTAAAATGACTTTAAATACTTTTTACAATTTTGTACTGTGCCTCCTGGTTTACTTGTTTACTCAAGACGTTTACAATTGGTTTGGTTCAAGCATTTTCTAGTAGGTAAAATAATTTTATGGAAAATATTAATAAAAAGCACTTGCACTTTACAAAACTCAAGAGACGAAAAAAATATTGACGTTCAAACTCAGGTAGAGTAGTGAACTTGACAGCGTGTTAAAACAACCAACGATAGTTCAAAAGCCTTGTAACTATATTTCCATATGCCGTTCTCAAAGTTTAATATTGAATTTAAAAAATATTTATTTAAATGTTTTTACAAAGTTTAGAGGTTCTTTTTTTCAGGTCTGAAATAGCTAGGCATTTCCTGTGTTGACGTCGGACCTTTTTGTTAAATGCGTTTATTCATTGATCGTTGCTAAAACAATTAAAATTAATACCAATAATATTTACAATTGACACATAAATATAAATGCTAGCAATAAAAAAAAAAAATATAAATTACATTACAAAAAAAGAAATTTATTAAAAACAACGAAATATAATCAAGATGATGACAAGACAATATATTATGTTAAAGAAACAATTCACGGGATATTGAAAGGTTTACTGTTTATCTATTTGCTCACTATCTTTTTACATACGTTGCAACTGATATACGTCTTAATGTCAAGGTCTAAACATATTAAAAAACCTGGGGCTCGATACTGCGAAATCTCTGAAAAAAAGGATTTCTACTTTGCGCTACCCCAAAGTTAACGCTCGTTGCACATCGTGTTTTAATTGTTTTGTTTTGTTTTATTATTTGTTTAAAATCAGAAGGTAGGTAGTACGAAAATGTCATTTGTATTTTTTTATGTTTAAACGTAGTTTGAACTACTTTTCCATATAATTGTGTGAACCGTATTAAAATACACGTGAGGCTTTTTCGACACTTCTTTGTCACGCGTATCTGTTAATTATTTTTGTGCGGCCCGAATATATTCCGCCACAAATGAGTGTAAAACCGCGAAGCGTGACAGAAAATGATGTGAAATAACACGTTGGAAGTCGTCAAACTTAATTAAATTCGGCGGAAATGTTAAACCGCGATCGTTTATCATCTTAACTGTTAACTGCGACACCATGGGAATACCTATTATTTAAAACATCGAAATATTACTATCTCAACATTGAAGGTCAACACAATTTAATAGATAGTTTTTTGAAGTTTGCATTTGAAAAATATTTAAAGCAATTTTTATCAAATACACGTTTTTTAAAAATAAATAACCATCACGCCAAACTCAAACCATTGCTTGATTTAATGTTAAGTTTTTATCCGGTTATGATGTTAATACATTTTCAAAAATTTTTAAGTACAGTTTACATGTGGACAATACAATAGATATGACAACATTTCCTAGCCCCAACTCCGTGAACAGCCTCGACCGCGCGGGACAAAACGTTGGGACAATACGAATATTCGGCCGCAGTACACACGTGAGCGCCGCGAAAATAAATACACAGTGGCGTTTATTACGAGTGAGTTCACGAAAAATATTATTTCTTATATTTAGATGTATTAGAATGCTTAAAGAGTGAACTAATAATAAATAATAATAAAACCGATTTCTCGCAGCTGATGAAAGGTGCGGGGGCGACACGTTCACGTCTAGCAAATTGCTATTGTCACAAGGTCCTGTCGGTGCCTATCCACACGAAGACAATGAGGACGCTGGTGGCTGCGCGTGGTGGTAAAGGTAATCATTGTTCCGTGGAGATAGCCTGCCGGTCTACCTCGGTGGCGATATCTCGGGACAATTTTTTGTCCTACAAATTGCTGTTTATACGTGGACATTCGTCGAGTCTTGGGACATAACTAAATTGTATTATTTGCGTCTAAACAGCTTTTAAATATATCGAATCAGCGCTCTTGAAAAAAAAACTTTCTTAAAAGACTGAAAAAAATTCCTCAAACCGAGAAATCTTGTCAATGTGAAAATAAGGAATTTCGAAAAAAATATTTTGAATGGAAAAAAAAAACTCTATTTTAATATCTATAAAAAGGAATTGATTGTGATTCAAACAATAAAATGAAAAATAGCCAGTTGATTCTACCATGCAATAAATTTATATTTTGAAGAAGCTGCGAATCCTTTTTATGTGAGATGGTTCCGCGTGATGGGGTTCCCGAATGAAATATTTATAATTGAACAAAGAGGTAGATCATATTTCAGTCTCGGAACGTGATCGTCATGAAATGTTCTTGAACACTGACAGTTTGACAAAACAAAGAAAACTTAGGAATACTTGTGAAGAGAACTTGAATTGAATTTTCTAATTAACGTTCGAGCCCACAAGTTATAATTGCATTCTTAACCCTGTGTAAAACAAACGTGTGTAACTGCCAAACTTTAACTTGAGTATTAAGTTGACACTAACTATGAACAGCTTTTTCTCCATCACAACTCTTCATGCCTACTAATTGTTATTGTATAATATTTATTTATTCATGTATTTCATAATATATATATATACAGTTTTTTGTTCAAAGGCCCAGCTGTATAAAACAGTACTTATAATTTTCTTGTTGTATTACTGTAGAATGTTTTATTATTTAATTTTGTTTTTTACATTTATTCTTGAATTATTAAAACTTTCTACTGAATATGCTGTACAATTTTTTAAATATAAATCTAGTATTATTTTTAAGTTTATTTTTTTTTTTATAAATCTTGGGTATAAAGAAATTTATGTTTTAAAAAAAATATATATATTAAACCAAATAGGTTAGTATTATAAATTTTTGTAAAAGGCAGATTTGCCGTTTATGTTAATAAAATAAAATAAAATAAAATACTCCTAATAACGTTATTAGGATGAATAATTCTAGTTGGTGAGCTCAAATGATATTTTAATGATTTTTAAGTTCAATTAAAAATTATTTATTACTAGCTGAACCCGGCAATAATTTGCTATTGCTAGATTTGAGTTCAGTCCAACTTTTTTATTTTCAAATAAAGAATTCTTTTGGCAAAAGTCAAACTCTGCTCAAAAATGCACTTTAGTCAGGAATGCGATTTTCAAAAATGTATAGAATGTTAGTTGATATTATTTTAATATAACCAAAAATTCAGTAAAAAGAAATAAATGGGTAGAAATATTAAAGAATTCAATGAAATAATCTTATTGGGATCCATAAAAAAACTAATGTTGTCTGAAAACACTCAAAAACATTTTTTTTTTATTCTCAAAAATATAACATCCATCCTTTTTTTTGTTTACGCATTCTCAGCGAATGCAACTGGTGATAGATAAAAAAAACATTCACGCTCCCAACTTTTTTGTAATTAATAAATTGAAGATTTAATGAGCTATAAACTTTCTCGTGGCAAAGATGTACATTTATATGAAAACCGCACGTAAATCGGTCCGGTAGTTATGTAGTCCATCGAGGACAACCATTCAAACATTGCGTTTTATATATATATAGATCATATAGATTTATGTTTAAAGCATTAATTTTGTTGTAAAACATTTTAACGTAAGTAAATATTAGTATATACCCACTTACCGACTTTTTTATTCTACTGGTTTCGAAACGTACACGTCTCTTCGTCAGATACTCACTCACCCTACCAATTCTTCAATATTAGATTAAATATTGTTTAATTAAGCTGAGTGCATA